>NW_014569863.1:19236-55955 GCF_001313835.1 Polistes canadensis
ATGATAATTAAAGCATTTTTTAAAAGTTTTTGATTCAAATTCATTTAAATTTCATAAGAGTAACATCGCGTAAAGTAAATACGTACACGACTCTCTTGCGCTCGGTCGTAAGAATAGGTTTCAAATTTCGCTCCGCCGCTCGCCTTTATCCGCGATGGTCGAGACAGCCGCGTTTGGCCTGGCATTTCCTGAGGTTCCGAATAGTGCAAGGGGTTAACAGTAGAAGACTTAAAAGATAATTTGACGGAAGGTCGTGGCTTGCAAATGTATTGGCAAAGAGTCTGCTGGATTTCCATAAAAAACTATGCTAATTAATTTATGTTAGATTAAAATAGTTTTCCTGAATACAAACACGTATAGAATAATATATACATAGATGGCAAAACCTTCTTAACTCGTATCTTTCTAGAATTTTCTATCTATACCACGAGATTCTGCTTTAACTACTAAAAATAGGTTTCGCTTATTCATTGCCTAGACAACTGAAATTTGCCTTGCTGTATATATATAATAACTTTTGAAAATAAGCCTCAGCTACCTTTTATGTGAACTACTGGAAATAGGGAGTTTCGATTGTTTATATATAATCTTCTGATTTAATATCACTTGTTGCCTATTTGTACTCAAGTGAAAAATTCTGTATAGAAAGTCGTAGCTAGACGTTACCATATTATATCTTACTGATAGTCTTTACTCAAAGAGTGAGTTGTGGACGGCTAAGTTTCTTCAGTTTTTCGAAGATACAAGATAATTCTCTTCTGCCTTATATTTCAAAAAATAACGCGCTAACGTTCTCTTATTCTTTTAGTATACTTACTTATGAACGTTGATTTTGGGAATTAATGTTTTAGAGGAGCTTAAGCAACGAAATTACTTAAGGCTGCTCATTTATAAGTCGATCTTATATACTGTAACAAAACCCCCAAGACTCAGTTTTCTAAAAAAAAGGGAGCTTTATTAGCTGTATATACAAATGAAAGACACGCGTATCACTATTCGAGCGTTTTGCGTTTAATGTGCTGTTACGTCCGCTCGCTTCAGCAACCTGTCAAATTCTCTTCAATCTTAAGCCAGTGAAAAGACTCGAGTCGCCTAGAAACGGCTTTTAAGCCCTTTATCTAAGGGCTACCTAGGCTGGCTTGTAACAATAACCTCCTACTCGAAGTTCTCGTCACGAAAACGGTTAAACTCCTCAGGCAGGGCAAAGTACTGGCTCCCTATCTACCCCACGAAGAATCAGCGCACCAGTAGCATGGAGGCATGATGTTCTGCCATGGCCTCCTTCACAACACTCACTGATCTGGTATTTACCCGAAGCACAAGCTTGCTTTGCCCGGAGGGAAAACTATGGCTTAAAAACTTGTAAGAGATCGTTAGTTCTAGGTTCCAGAACTTTTCTTTATTCCGCCCGCTTCTCCGAAATAAGACGCCTCTTAGGAGAGCACGACTTCTTCTGTAACAGTTCACTATCTTTTAGGACAGTACTCTTTTCCTGGAGCTAATCGCCTTTCCCTGAGAAAGAACATGATTTCCTACCTTCCGACCTTTTGTAGAAACTTCACTTTGAACCTAGTCAAAAAGACGTAAAAAAAGCAATTTCCCTGAAAAAAAGAAACCTTTTCCTTCTGCCACTTAGAAGGGAATAATGAAAACCAAACCTACGTTTTTTCCTCTTTTCTCTAGGATAGATGCAAGGCGATTCGCGTAAAACACCCTTTTTTTACATCTTCTAGATTTTCCTATACAAGAAACAACATCGATAATCTATTTAGGATTACATTAGGTTTCTCCCAATTTACCCGCTGTGGAATAAAAAATTTTATTTCTTGCCCTTCTTCGAAGTTTTTCTTCCTAGCCCTTTTGTCGTACCAGGTCTTCGCTTTACAGATTTAATTTCCAAGCGCTCTCTCGCGATTAAATAAGAAACCTTCATCTTATTTTTAAGTCCTTTTACAGTACGTTTCTGGCTTATGATCTTTTCTTTCCTCCAGAGAAAACCAAAGAGTAACCGCAGTTCCCTTTTCCCCAGAATCACTGGTGGGGTCATTCAGTATCCACCGATCCCAGTCTTTCTGATCACTTCTGACACACTTTGCAAAGCAGTCCGTAGTCGCCCTATGCTGACGCTCCACCTGCAAATCCGAATGAAGATGCGACGCTGCAAATCTGGTTTTTCAGTTACCGAGCAGATCCACCCCTTCCTTTATCAGTTAAACTATATTTCGAATATACGCTATGATCTACAATATTTACGAATCGTACATAAATCGTTAGTACTTTGAGTTCCACACGAGTTCTTAAGGAATCCCTCATAAGGCCACGCTCGTTGTTTATTATCGAAAAAAATATCAGAATATAGATATCAGTCCACGCCAAATGTAAGGGAGACATATCGAATTACTTCATGCCGTAAATTTAAAATCGCTTTGCCCAAGCATTGTAAGACGCTGATCACTTGCAAAAGTTTATTTTGGTAAGGGTGCGCATGCATCGTAAAAATTCACTTTCATCATTTTTTTTCAAACGCACTAAAAGAAGTATAACTTCAAAAATTGCTAAACAATTAAAAATATATATTTTATTCTGCGTGAAGACTTTGGAAACGATCCGTGGGATTTCATCTGCACTCTCTCGAAGGGCAATCCCACGTTGCAGATTCACTTATCTCTTTTCTTCTTCTCTGAGGGACCCTTCCTAGCGAAACAAACAGGGCATCTGTTGAATCAATCTTTGACTTCACGCTTCCACTCTATCCTATAAAACCTTTTGCGTATTCTATCTAGGGTCTTACTTACTCTAAAATTACCTCAAAACGAGATGTCATGCGCTTTCTCTAAAACCTTTCCGGTTCGAGCGCTTGTTACAACCACCTTCAAAATACACTATTACTCATCAAAACGCTTCCCTCTCCTCAAGAGCTATTCCTTTCTCACAGACCGAAAAATCCTATTGGGCCCAGTATACTTTCAGAGTAGAACTCCTAGTTGAAGTTTTCTGCCAGGAAGGCTTTTTTCCTCATCTTTTCGCCTGTTTCAACAGGTCGATGTACCGCCTCCTCCTACTGCGCGCCGCTCTTTTTGCTGGCCTTATCCTTCCCAAAGATGACCCTCCCGACCCTTCTTACGAGCTTTTTCTTAGAGTTTTCCCGCTTTGCACAATTTGAACACCCAGCTTTCTCGCAAAGACGTCTGGACAGTCCATCCGCGTTCCTATTAGTCTTTCGTTTCCTATGAAGGATGCGAAAGTCATTCCGTTGCAGGCGCTGGTGCAACTGAACCAGTTGTCCGTCCAGCTCCTTGAATGAAACAAGCCACTGAAGACAAGTGTGATCCGTACGCAAAATAAACTTTGCTCCATGCAGGTAGTGGTTAAACACTTTGATTGAGTCCACCGCCGCTAAAAGCTCCCGCCTCGTGACGCAATAGCTCCTCTCTGCCTTTGAAAATCCAAAATCTTTTCCTTTTCGTCCTAAATCTGCAACAGCTCTACTTCAAAGCAGTGCATTAAAGCATCTATGGCTAAAATGAATGGATTTTCTGCCTCAGGAAAGATCAGAATTGCTGGCAAGATAAGAGATTTCTTTAATTCGTTAAAAGGCTACAGACATTCTGCATGCTCGGAGAATTTTCGTTCTTGTTATATAAGCAAGACCCAAGAAAGCTACTTAGCTGTGTTTTATTACGGGGCACTAGCCACTTCTTAAGAGTCCTTATCTTCTTCAAATCTATAGAAAGGCCCTCTTCAGAGAAAACGTGACGAAGTTAAACTTCCCACGCAAAGAATTAACACTTTTTAGCATTGATCCTCAGCTTAGCAGTACGTAGTCGCTTGAACACCCTCCCCAGATGAGCAGCAATTCTTCGAACGTTCTCCCGTACATCATGATGTCGCCCTAATTCACCAGCCAAGCTTTGTCCAAAAGATTGCGTAAAACTCGCTCCATGAGTCGCTCAAACGTGGCTGGGGCAGTAAATAGTCTAAAAAGTATTACGTAAGACTGCTACAGTCCTTTGCTCATCAAAAACATTGTCTTTTCCTTTGTCCTTTGCGCGCATCCTCACTGGCTAGTAGTCACTCTTTAAGTCGAGCGTCGTAAAACATGATTTGTCCGCAAATCGTTTCAGCAAATCATCGATCCATGGCGTCGAATATGAATCTTTTTCTGTGACGGCGTTAAGCTTCTTGTAATCAACACAAAACCTTAGAGTACCTCCTTTCTTCCGTGCTAGTACCACTGGCGAGACCCATGAACTATCCGAATCCTCAATTACTCAATGCTCCCTCATCTTTTCAATGATGCAATCCACATCCTGTCACAAATGTAATAGAATTCTCCGAGGTTTCTGCTTAATCAGCTCCTTTTTATTCAACCTGATAACATGTTTAATAATGTTGCATCCTCTGGCACCCGAGTTCACTGCGATTTCTTGTGCATTTGCCAAATGGAAATCTTCGAACCGCTTCTTCTGCTTCTCCGAAAGATTCAACGATTTTTCCTCCAATACGCTGTCCAAAACACAGCTGGCTTTTTTCGTGATTTCGGCCACAGTCCTTATCAGGCCCGTAGCAGCTTCTCTGATCCATGAACCTAGACCTGACTTTAAAAGAAAATCACTCCTCATAATGCATTAATCGGTTACCATCGCGACTAGCATGAAAACCGTCCCCGAGAAGCTCCCTAATTCTATTTCTAGCTCCACCTCTTTGCATGCCGGGAAAACTTTCCCCGAAAAGGAACGCAAACTTGAATCCATTAACTTCCTTTTTTTAAACCCTTTCGCTAATTCCGGACTAACTATTAAAACGTCCGATCCTGGTTCTTAAAGAAATGTACAACATTTTCTGTTCTTATTTCCCGAGATGTTATTTCATCTCATCCTCCAGATTTGGCCACTTCTTGAGCCTTGAACCTTCAAACGAGGGACATTACCTCGAGAGACGGACTGGGCACTGTTAGCCCAACCCCTCCTAGTTGGCTTTTCTTGCACAGAAATGTCATTCCTTTCCAAACCCCCAAAAAAGTTCCTTTTCTTCATTTTGACTATTCAAGGACCCTCTTTGTCGAGACGTCTACTCTCCCCGTTTCTCTGCAGCAACAGGTCTTTGTCACACCCGCGGTGAAGGCCTTCTATTTTTCCAGTCCGACCGTCCGTAATTTCTGCTTTGCTTTAACACAGACCTGAAGCTAAACTTTTCTTTCCGGCTGAATCTCCATGGGTAGGCTCATGCCGGACTAACTAAGTCATACACGAACGTTCCCTATAGCCTCCCTCGCGATACCCCAAAGCCAGCAAGACTGACCTTGCCTGTCCGCGCCAGCAGGACACACAAGTTAAGAAAGAAACTTTCTGAAAAAAGTAAAGCAGTGGAATGTATCAGGCTTTACCGCAAAACTTACCTTTGAAACCTCATCGCGATCTGAAACCTTTCCCGAAATAACTTTATTCTAACGCGAACACAGGGATCAACGTTACAGCAAAATCGCCATGCTTTTTCCCTGAGGTAACCCCTCGTATCCGTCTAGGAATACTTATATGCTCCTGCTCGCCGACTTCCTTGGTTCTAAACTGCACAGACATATTCTTAGTCTTGTCAGGCGACTGAAGAAGCTCCTCTTGCATTTCCTACATCATCGTAACCAAAGCACGAAGCTTCACCACACCGGCTTGCTCTTCATTCCCTGCTCCATCTTTTTCTTCATTCCCCGTTTCCCCCGAACTTTCACTTTTTAAAGCTTTTTATCTCTTCATCTTCCCAAAACAGCTCACTTCGGCGTCTTTTATCCCAGACAAGTCCCCAAAAAATGTTGCACAAACCCCTAGATTCGGTTTAGAAAAAGAAATATAGCTTTATTAGCTAGATATACAAATAAATGACTCGCGTATCTCAATTCGTATTAGTCGCGCCTAATGTGCTGTTACATCCGATCGCTTTGGCAACCTGTCAAATTCTTCCCAAACTTTAGTCAGTAAACAAATTTGAATCGACTGGAAACGGCCTTTAAGCTCTTCTTCTCAATGCTGTCCAGGCCGGCTCATAACAATGTATAGTAATTTTATCATCTAATACGATACCGTTCTTAGGCGCTTTCTTATCATTTTTTCTGTAATAGTTTTTGAAGATAATATAGAAAAACAGGATTTAAAAAACACGTAGACATGAAAAATACGAATCATCGGATATTCTTCTGTTTAATTATATTTAGTTTTAAAAGATAGTATAAAGAAAACTGGTTTGTGTACTTATGTACGCACAAAACATGTAAGTTATACTTCTTTAGCTTCATTCAAGATTCATGTATTTTTTATTCCGTGAAACGTCAGCTGCATTCTATTCGCAAATCAATTCGCATAGAATCTTTCAAAAAGAGATATTAGTTAAAAAAAATCCTCGTATCGTTAACCATTAGGAAATGAAATTTATATACATAGATCCAATGCTGTAATGGAGTTTTTTTTTTGGTTGTGTTATGGTCTTCAATTGAAATAAAAAATTTTAGGCTGCATACTTATCTAAAAATATTGAAGGAATACGATTATGTAATAAATATAATAAATATGAAAAGAGAAACAGAACACCATAGATTAAATAAAAAAAACGATAAAATACATATATTTTGCTTAGTGAACTATTTTAACTAAACAGAGTATTGCTATTCTACTTACCATTGTAACATACAATGGTAAGCTATTCTACTTACCATTGTCTGTTTTATCATCAGGATAAAAAAACGATTTTAATTCATTGGTATTCTTAAATTTAGATCAGAAAATTGTCATTGTACAATAAAGGCATAAAAAATCGCTCAGCATTTCAGCTCGTTTATTTATTTTTAACCTTAATAGCTAATCACTACAGAGAGGAAATGAAACGGATTAAAACTAATAAACAATATTACATATCTCAGTTAACCTCAGAAAACTAAGAAATAATAATAAATATCTCAATAAACATAAAAAAAAACAACTTTTATTGCAAATATTCAGAAATAAAATCAGTGTTTTTGAAGATATTTAAAGTTATTTAATAACATTTACCACAGTTTTTAATAATGAAATAACTTCAAAACACCTTAATAGTTTTTATTTGTAATAATATAAAAATCATGTTGTTTGCTAATTAAAAGAAGAAGGAAAAGGAGAAGATGTTGTGTAAATAGAAATATCAGAATATAGATATGAGTCTACACTACATATAGAAAATATTTACAGACTTACTTTGTGCCGTTAATTTAAATCGCTGTGCCCGCGTATCGTAAATGCCGACAAACTTCAAAGTGTAGATTTTGTTGTCAGTACGCGCGCATCGTAAAAATTAACTCACATAATTTTTTTCCAAACGTGCTAAAAGAAGTAAAACTACAAAAATATAATCAAAAAAATAATCTCAATAATTAACTTGTAAGTAGAAATAGAGAATATATTGCTGACGTTCTTATAAATAAAAAACTGAATGTTAGATAAGAATATTTCTAGTAAAAGAGAAATAAATTAATATGGTAGAAGAACTACATTCATTATCGATGCGTAATTTCCCAGGACGACGAGTCATCGTTCAAGAATTCGACAGTTTATGGCAAGAAGATTTTGCTTTTGTTCGCTTTTAGTCGAAATAATTTATTGCTTACGTTTAACCATACGACGAAAAGATAGTCTAAGCTCCCGTAATCTGTACACTGATATAAAAGTTATGTAACAAACTTTTGCTATCAAAATAGTTTTTATATAATTGTGACGTCCCACCACATATATCTTCCTTAAATTTTTTCACAGTAGAATAAAATTAACTAATTGAGACAATATTTCAGTGATTTACATAAAAGACAACCGAAACCATTTTAGTAGTAAGTGCCGAAACAATAACAGCAATAGTATTGATAGAAGATTAACTTATCAAAACCACTTTATAAAGAGTGTATAATAATTATTCTTAGAACTGGGATAATTTTATTAAGACACACATCTGTTAGCAATACAGAAGCAACCACGGTGAATAACTGAAAAGTTATCTAAAAATTCGACAAACCCCAGGTTGCTGTAACTCTTAACCCATCTCCGCCAACACATGTTAACCATAAACACTACGTACTATGCAGCTGGGAGGATCGGAAAACATGAGATCTAAGACAAAAGGACTAAAAGGATTAACGTTCTCCTATCGTCTTCAGGTTGTTATTGTTGCCATGAGATCATGCAAGACATAGGTCATCAAGCGCGCTCATTTAATAAATAGTTTTTATGTAAAATCTTCATCCCCAGACAATGTTTAAACCATTGCCAATGCCGGGACATCCAAAACCCAACGATAAACCAAACTAACACTTTAGGTTTTCTTGAAAATAAAGATGTCAAAATAAACTTTCTACCGAAAGATAGAATAATCTTTAAACAATTCTAACAAAAATATAGAATTTCATCGAACGATTTGAAAGAAAGAATATGGGATGTTCTAGAATAGTTTATGTATGAATTTTCAAAACCAAAAAGTATTAAAACAATTATTGAATTACGAACCGTCGATGTATACTTGCGCGATAAAAGGATAAATGAAAAGGGGAATTATGAAAGTATTGTCAAAGAATAATTAAATAAGGATTATTATGAAAATATTGTCGAAATTAATTTAATAAGATTGGAATATTGCTAGAAGAAGAACTACGGCATGAAATAGGAACGAACGACGAAACTCTGTAAGAGAAATATTTAATTAGACTTACATAAGTCTTTTGTATTTTTTTGTGCTTTTTTAGTCACTTTGGCGTAGCTTCTTTTTGATTCATTTTTTTCGAATAATTGTATTTTATTTTAATTGGCCTTTTCGTTTTTTATTAAAAATCGTCTAGAGTTGGTTTTTCCACTACTTTTTTCTTAGCGTTAATAGTATCCTTGCCTGACATTTCTTATAAATTTCTATGTGGTTACCGTTGCAGTCTACACATCTGATGTTTTCGATTTTGCCCTCTTGAGGAAAGAGTGTTGTTAAATGTTTTTGTACACATTTGACACAGGCAGTATTTCTATTGCAATAATTTTGTGTGTGTCTATAAGCTGGAATCGTGTGCATTGTGGTATTTTTCTTCTAGTTCTAAGAGGTTTGACTTTAATTATTGTATTAACCAGAATATTAATCACATATATATGTTTTTGTTAATATCCTGAGGAGCCAGTTCAATAAAAAATAAAGGTAGCAGCTATTATGTTCAAATTTTGTTATATTATTTATCGATCTTACCTTGTAATCATATTTGTGTTATTCATTTGTTATTTTAACTATATTTGACTAAAGATAAAGTCCTTAAGTTACGATTTTATAACTTTTCTCGTTGTTTCCTGATACGTGTGGTATCCCCCGTGTCTTTAATTTTTAGTGCATTTATTACCTTCATGAACGTATTTGAGGTAGTAGTTTGTTCTTTCATTTGGTTATCTTTCAATTGTTTTACAACATAGTTATTTTTCTAGCTGTTTCTTCTAATAACTTGGGCAGAGGGTCAATGAATTTCGCGTTGATGTATATTAATGGTGGTTTTACTGCTGTATTTTCTACTTTTCCTGCAGTGTTTTTTGGTCCTGCTGAATCATCAAATAGATTATAATTGTCGATAAGAGTTATGTCTTAAAGCTATTTCATTTCTAATGATACAAAAAAAGTTATTGCTTTTTTTTTGTTTACCCATCCTGCAACATTTTAAACCCTGTAATTTGGTTGTATTGGCGGGAATCCAGTTTTACGAATCTTCTAAATCTGTATTTATCTTAATTTCTATGGACAAATTTCTATAATTGATTTTTATTTTTCTGTTTGATGTGTAACATCTTTTCGCTCGGTATCTGGGAGTGATTTCGTGAAAAGGGACGGAAATGTGTAACAGAAAACCGGTGAAGCGCGCGCTATTTGATTTGACCAATGAGCGCGCGCGGTAGCGAAAAGATAGCTGTGAGATAGTGTCTGCCCATTTTTCGTGGAGTAAGTACATCGTCGTACTATCGGCCAACATAGTACGTGCGTGCGAGTGACAAGAAAGAGAAAAAGAACTTATCAGCTGTACACTTACCTATAGTCCAGTCAATAAAGGAAAACTTAGTAAATTCAACTAGCTTGGGAAAACCTGATATAATGGTAATTTGACGACGCTGAATCGAATGGTGCTATTTTTTTGCAATCAGATTCTCTGGTAATGAGAAAAAGGGTAAAAAAAAGTAAAAAAGCCATATCTTAGAATCTAGGCATTTAATTGGAAAAAGTTTTAATCAAAAGTTGTAAAGACTTGAAAAATACATAAAAAGTGTTTTAAAGTCTATCTTCGTATGTGCAAAAATAAGCAAGAAAATGAAGGTGAAATGTAATTGTAAGAGAGGGGGCAAGCCACGCCTCTTCATTGGTCTTAACAGGCGAGCGAGCTAGTGAGCGTTATCTTGGGGTCTCTCGGTCGTGAATGCGAGTGCGAGTGAGAAAAGAAAAGGTTACTTCTCCCTTTCTATTTTAGTCCAGTCAATAACAGGAAAACTGCCGACTTTTTGGGCACTTGGCCAAAAACTTGATATAATGGTAATTCGACGACGCTGAATCGAATGGTGCTAATTTTTTTGCAATTAGATCAGGAGATCTTTGAGAAAAAGGGTAAAAAAAAGTAAAAAAGCCATATCTTAGAATCTATGCATTTAATCAAAAAAAGTTTCAAACAAAAGTTGTGCAGAATTGAAAAGTACATTTAAAGTCTATCTTCGTATGTGCAAAAATAAGCAAGAAAATGAAGGTGAAATGTAATTGTAAGAGAGGGGGCAAGCCACGCCTCTTCATTGGTCTTAACASGCGAGCGAGCTAGTGWGCGTTATCTTGGGGTCTCTCGGTCGTGAATGCGAGTGCGAGTGAGAAAAGAAAAAGATACTTCTTCCTTTCTATTTGTTTAGGCGATAGCGATCCTTTTTGTTTGAGCCATCTATTTTTGAGTGTTCTGTATTATATATTTCTGATATTTTTTCATGCTGTAGGGAGAATTTTTCGTCTTGGCCATCGAGTGTCGAGCGTTTTGTATACGAGTGCGAATGAGACAAGAATCCGATATTTCTCTCTTTCTATTTTTTTCTTCGGAAGCGAGAAATTTTCGTTTTGACGATCGAGGGTCGAGCGTTCTGTATATCTATATATATATCGGCGTATAAGCGCGGCATTTTTAAATCGAATCTTGATGCTAATGGAACGCCGTTTTTTTATTTATTGCAAATAGTATCGTCTCTGCTTCACGCGCCGGTTATAAACGTTCGATTCTTCGTAGGGGAAATTTTTTTTTATAAATTTTTCTATCCTTAAGTTATACAAATTCTTTTTACATTTCTTAATTTTTAATTTTATACAAGAAAGAAAGTTAAAATTATTACAAAAAAAATTAGGAACAATAAAATGTTTATTATTTTGCGCATATAAAGGAAGATTTATTACTAAAATTACAGGTAACATTTTATTTTTTTAATATAAAAATATATCATTCTTTAATATAGTAAAAAATACCATAAGCATCAAAATTCGATTTAAAAATGCCGCGCTTATACGCCGATATATATAGATATACAGAACGCTCGACACTCGATCGTCAAAACGAAAAATTCTCGCTTCCGAAAAAAAAATTACAAAGAGAGAAATATCGGTTTCTTGTCTCACTCGCACTCGTATACATAACGCTCGACACTCGATGGCCAAGACGAAAAATTCTCGCTACAACATGAAAAAATATCAGAAATATATAATACAGAACACTCAAAAATCGATGGCCCACACAAAAATACTTGCTATCGCCTAAACAATAAGAAAGGGAGAAGTATCCTTTTCTTTTCTCACTCGCACTCGCATTCACGACCGAGAGACCCCAAAATAATGCACACTAGCTCGTCCGCCTGTGAAGACCGACGTAGAAACGTGCTTGCCCCCTCTCTTACAATTACCTTTCACCTTCATTTTCTCGCTTATTTTTGCACATACGAAGATACACTTTAACACGTTAATGCCGGCGCGTACCACCGGTGGCTCACGCTTGATTGCGCCATCGGGCGGCGTGTATTACCGGTGTTTCGCATTCGATTGTGCTATTAGACACTGATAATTTAACGTACATACATAAAAACGTTTATTTTGAATTAAGATTATAATTAATAACGTATTATGAACATAAATTTTTCTCAATAACACACATAAAAATTCAGTACTATAAAAGTAACTTAAATTCGATAAAATTAAAATAATAGTTCAATATTATTTTATTTGTAACTTAATGATTAATTATTTTTTGTGTAATTTGTTGAAACATTTCAAGCAAAGCGCTGGCTGACCCTCGCAACGACCACAAAACGTCTTTACTCTTGTTGTATTGGCAGTGGCATAATCTCTGCCCTTCGTTTTGGACAACTTTTKGTAGCATTCCTTGCAGCGTTTACGGAACTCTCTTGCCGACCCCACGTGTGATTGAAGAATATGTTTATCTGGAGGTATATGACAGTTTATTTCTTTATTGTCTAAAAGGCGATCAATGATAACTTCCCTAAACTGTAGCATGTTCATATTTTTAGTCCCCCATTTTTTGTGAATATACCACGCATTTACGAGGGAAGTTCCGCATATTAATTGTATAATTACTTTTCGGTACCATTTAATCGTTTTTCGTAAACAACTGTAATACGCCGATAGTTGATCTGACATATCTACACCTTTTTTTGCCACATTATAATCAAACACGGCATCAGGCTTCACTTTACCATTTGTTCCTTGTACCAATTTACACTGGTGATTTTTTACGGTAGTTAACATGCAAACTGGTCTTTTTTCAGTCCATTTAAGAAATTTTACACCGCTACGATTTTCGAAACTCATAATTTTCCCACGTTTTTGTTTCTGTTTTGCCTGTGGTGGTAGAAATTTTTTGTTYATTTTTATAGTACCACAAACAAATGTACTGTTCTCTAAAAGTTCTTCTCCCAAAGGGACACTTGTATAATAATTATCAATAAAAAGTATGTGGCCCTCAAAGAATAGGCCATTTAGTAACCTCATTACCACATCATGAGCATGTGATTTTTCAATGATCGTTTCAGTTCTCCCGGCATAAATTTCAAAATTATAAGTATAACCTTCAGGCAAACATAATTTGTATATCTTTACGCCGTACTTATGTCGCTTGSCTGGGATATATTGCCTAAAACCTAGGCGTCCTCTCCATGGAATCATACTTTCATCGATGACGATATTTTTACCAGGTCTAATAGAGCTCCTAAACGTATCCACAAATGCTTCAATAACGTCTCGAATTTTGTTTAACCAATCTTATCATTTTAGCAGTGGTATTGTTCGAAAAATGTAAATACTGAAGAATCGATAAAAAACGGTCACGTTTTATTGCATTTTTTATGCGTAGGTTTGTATACATCTCCTTTTGAGACCAATATAATCTAATATCTGGTGATAGCATTACACCCATAATCAGCAAGATGCCAATAAAAGTATTCAATTCATTTTTTGTAACAGGCTTCCAGGGCAGTTGGTGCGTTCTACTTATAAATAATGAATTATTTATGCATTGTGCAGCATATTTATTTGTTTCTTCGACTATCTTTTCTAATATGTAATCCGTAAAGAATAATTTGTATAAAGCAAAAGGATCATTACAATCGGTGTCTTCACGTAAAAATTTTTCTTCTTCCGAATACTTATTTACTAATGAAGTTCTTCCTTTTATTTCTTGCCATTCTTCATTGTTATCCTCGTTCTCTAATTCAGATACATAATCTTCCCCCGAGAAACATTTCATAGCGTTGCTGTTTACGTCAACAAAATCTTCGCCTGAAGAGGAAGAAAGTATTCGTAATCTTGATGCGTTTCTCCTGCCTCTATTTAAACATTTATCAGACGAATCACTTATTTCCATATCCATGATATGGGTAAAATTAAAAAAATATTTTTAAGAACAAAATTTAAAAAAATATTCGAACAACCTTTTTAGTTATTTTTACTAACAGAAATCTGTGGTTAGGATATAAAAAACGGCACGAGTCACATAATTTGCAAACTAAGCGCTCAATGTAATACTGAAGAAACAACAAGCGCGTGCAAGTTTAAACACGCGAGAAACGCGTGCCGCCAGATGAAGCGCCGTTGTGGTAATCAAATGAAAATAGGCGCCGGCGGGAACGTGTTAAAACACTTTTTATGTATTTTTTAATTCTACACAACTTTTGTTTAAAACTTTTTTTGATTTAATTCCTAGATTCTAAGATTTGGCCGTTTTTTACTCTTTTTTATCCTTTTTTACCCTTTTTCTTAAAGATCTCCTGATCCAATTGCAAAAAAATTAGCACCATTTTATTCAGCGTCGTCGAGTTACCATTATATCAAGTTTTTGGCCAAGAAACACAATTAGCTCAGTTTTTATTTAGTTGAGCATTTTAACAGGCAGATGATGTCGCCTACAGGCGACGCTCGTACACACAGGACGGCGCGCGGATGTCGCCTGTAGGCGACGGCTCGTAGTGAAAGGGTTAAGGGGCAAACCTAGTGTGAAATGTTGAAAAAATCGATTTCTTTTTCTTGCATATTTTGATAGTCTATATCTTGAAAAATAACATACAAAAATTTAAAATAAATATTTCAAATAGTTTTAAAGTTACAGCCTTCTAAAGAGTAGCCGCTCAGGGATTATAAGTCAATCATTTTATCTTTAAACGCGTTTTTCTTTAAACTACATTTTTCAAATTTGCTGCAGTCTTAACTCAAAGACAAATCATCTGTTGCGACCGACGCCTCAATCGGTACTCCAGTGGTTTATATCGTGAATCGAAAATGCCCTCACGTGTGAAATCGAGATTGTTTATTAATAGGAAGAAGAATAGGAAAATAAAACACAAATAAACCCAATATATTTGAGCCCAGCCAGTACTAAAAAGTACGCTTTATTTGGCTCGTCAGGGAAAAGCCTTTCGGCATAAAAACCCTGGTTGAAATGTATGAAGAAGTATCGGTACAAAACCAGAACAATTCTGGCCACGTGCAGGACCGCTTTTATCCTTTGTCGCTGGCCGAACTTAGATGATGTAGTATTGCGCAATACAATAATTTTTCTCGAAGTGTTTCTCGCAAGTCTCAGCTGCTTTCCAAAGTCAGAAGGATGAATGTCGAATGACGAATGCCCAAATAACGACGGCTGAAGGATCGCGCCAGGCTTTATAGGAAACAGCGATGCAATGCTGGACCAACCACCGAAAAGCCCGATGATAACGCGGCTGTCGATACATACGATTGGCGTAATAAATGTGGTGGAAGAGCGCAAGCTAGAAGAAAGAAAGAGCCCTTACAAAGGTCTTGGCGCTCCCTTGGTTGCCACCAAAAACAAAGATACTGCTTTGTCGCGCGTGTCTCACGCCTCGGCAGGGCCGTACACGCCCTGACGCTTCGCCCTACTCACTCGTTGCGTAGGATACACAACATACTGCCCCCCTTGAACGGGCACCGTTCAAAATTTAAAAGGATACACACACTTAAATACAAATTATAAAACATATACATACTGTTAACCGCATATTACAATGTATATGCGTGAGACAATAATTATTGCTACTAAATTTCGAAATCTCTTTTTTTTATAAATCGCTCAGCAATGGAGAATGACGTTTAATACCGCGCTTTACAACAAAACCGTTGGCAGGTTTCACGGTTGCCACGCGTGTTACTCCGTCGGCTCTCGCATGCATTTTCGTGACACGTCCTAGCGGCGTCTGCTCCTTCAAATATTCCTTATTCCATCGTTTCCAGAAATGCTGTCTCACCCGCTGAACGTGTTTCTATTGCGATAGACGCCCAGATGATACATCCCTGTTCTCGTCCTCTGGCAGATTTGAAAAAGAATCTCCAATTAAAAAATGACCAGGTGTAAGGGCACGCAAATCGTTCAGATAATTAGACAGATGAGTGATAAGACGCAAGTTTAGAATAGCCTTTATCTCGAGGACGTAAATTAATAATGCCTCATATGATAACACTGCATCGCCGGCAAATCCAGCTAGATAGTATTTAAAAGATTTCATCGCCGCCTCCCATAGACCTCCAAAATGAGGGAGTGGGGAGGGATGAAATGCCACTTAATTCTTCCATTAACTAAGCTTCGCGAAGCCGCGAGCCTCTTATTCGTTCACAGAACCAAGAAAATTAGTCGTGCTGTCGAAATATATGTCCGAATATTTAATACAACGTTCTATAAGTCTACGCAAAGCGTTTTTAGTCGCTTTAACAAATCGTGGGAGTATTAATGCGCCGAAAAGTTCTTAACGCAGAGCGACCTTAGAAATTTGATGCAAACTAACAGCACCTTGGGATTTTCCCGTCATTTTAACGTTAATATACGCGCCTTGAGCCTTTTCGATCGCGTCGTAAAAATCGTGCATTTCCAATGCTTTTCCGTCACCTGTTACGCAACGCGCGAACCTTATCTCCTCGAGCGCGTAGAAGCTTCGGCGAAAAGCTTGCCGCATTTTATATATGTCGACTGGGACATCTTCGTCCAACGTTACTTTTAATTTTTCACACTCCAATAAAAACTTAGCATATTTTCTTCTAATTTCCGGCTTGCCCGATCATAACCGCTCTAACGCGTGAAATCTTCGCAACGCGCTCGCGTACGAATCGCCTAACTGATTCTCTTCCTTGAATGGCAGCCTTGCTATATATCTGCCTGTATCATCCCGTCGCGTGTTGCTTCTATACTGCGATTCGCACCAATTTTCTTCGTGCGACCTAATACTAGTCTTAGTTAATTCTTTAATCCTTACAATTTCACCGATTATGAATTTAATTCTACTGTAGCCGTGTGGCAGTTAACGCTCTGCGGAGTACGCGTGGCTCCTGTGCTCATAACGAGCTATCCTAGCACAGTTCCTTGTGCCATTAAGCTTTCATTCAATCTAATGGCTCTGACCTGAGCGTCATAGTGATGTAAAAATCTCGACACCGAGAATCGCAGCGATATTCGCGGGTTCATGAAAGTCGAGATCTACCAATTAGATCCCTGCCGGCATAACTAATTCTTCTCGCGGAATTCGTTGCGAGGGTAACCGATTCGTTACAGCTGGTGACATTAAAAATTCCAATTCTACCGCAATTTTCTGCTCGCGATTTCAAAGTAAATATTGGTAGGTCCATGACTTGCTTGGACATTCGTACAAAATTCGCGAAAACGGATCATTAAAAAATGCGCTTCGGAACCCGAATCCAAGAGTACACGACACCCGTGTGGTCCGCCATCAAGATCTAATAATTGCTTCAGTGCCGCAGCAGCGCGAGTGCACGCGAGTGATTGAGCTTTACATGTGCATCATGCACTTCCGATACTGTCTGGATACGCAAACAACTCGTGATGCCAGCTGTTGCACTTTCTGTTACGGCCTCTTTTACACGTTAACTCGTGATGCCTGCCTTTGCACTTTCTGCGGCAGCCTTGTTCACATGTAATAACTCATGATGCCTGCCTTTGCACTTTCTGCAGCGGTCTTTCTTACATGTGAAAACTTGATGATCAGCTTGAAAACAATTCATGCACAAATTGGCGCTAACTACGATTCTTTTGCGCTCTATAGGCTCGGCCCTGTGTAACAGCTCACACTCCGATGGATGATGCTTCTCGCGGCATATGCCACACGAGATGGTTGCACTCGAGAAATAAACTTGAACTTGTCTTTGGTCGGTACTTCGCGGCCAATTTCGTGGAGAATTACAACGCGGCTCGTTACGCATAGACTTCCTCGAACGAAAATTCCTATCAGGACTTGCCAGCGCATTCCTTCTACTATAATCAATCTTTTTCGGCCTTTCTGCCGGCGTGGCGCTTACTAGCGCATTTCCCCTATCGCGTAAAAATATCACAAACTCGTCCACCGTCGGTAAAGCATCTCAGGAGCACCGTTGTGCATCGGACGCGGCAATTAAAGACGAGGGAAATTCACTGTCCATCGGGGGACCCTCCAAGATAGCTCGCACGTGCTTATTTATCAGTATTAACGGATTATCATAGCAATCGACTAATGTCATCCACGCTATCGGATAATTATGCGTGATAATTTCCAGAGCTCTTATTTTCTCCGCGGCCGGTCCCGATAAGTATGATTTCAAATATGCAAACTTTTGTATATCCCGAAGTGCGGGATTATTTCCTATCACAGATTGAAACGTGTCCGCGAAACTCGGCCATTCCTCATGCTGCCCGTCAAATCGAGGTAATTGCACCGCCAGTATTCTGTAAATACTATCTACGRACGGACTGCTAACCGTAGTGCTAACCGGAGACAGCAGACTCGCGGCAGGCGAATTTGTATCTTGGGTGGCTACCGATTCAACTCTATTAATAATTAATTCCGCTTCCGCCTTAACATCGATGACTGCCTTGATATGATTAAGATTTTCGTCAACCAGCGTTCCTATCGCTTTACCGGAAGTTTTTTCTACCATCTCCTCTAATGTTGCCAAATTATTATCGATTTTGGAATTTCTAATCTTTAATTTCACTATATCGCGCGGGCTGGTACGATCTATTTCGGTTAATGCTTTTTGAAACTGCGCGAATCCTTTCTTTATAAACTCGAATCTCTGTACAACGCGCTCGGTTTCACCACGTGCACTACTGAAACGAGGCATTTTCACGATAAAGGTGAATTTAGGAAGAGAAAAGAGGGGGAATAATACGACTTTGAAGAATGATCAAGCAACAGAAATTATAAAACTCACGTGAATCCTCTGAACAAAGTGTCCCGTGCAGCGTACTCACACACCGGAACAATAGAAGCTTCTCGGCTTGTAGCGATGACGCAATACTTCCTTTGTTGCTCGATCGGAAGTCTTYCGTTGCCTCTTTCTCCTCCGTTAAAGTAGACTGTATGCACAATAGATGCCGGACGAAGAGTGGGGAGGAAGCTCCCTATTCGGCTCGAAGGACCATCATCCTATCGCTTTTACATTTTTTCTGCTTATTTTATATATGTTTCTCTATACAATGACTCTTCAGTTTTTTGATTGTATGAAAAATGTAATTTTGGCGGGCTAAAAATCATATAATTTATGAGCAAAATTCGAAATTTTTTTTAAAAACTCTGCCATTTTGTTACATATTAATTTTTTTCACAATCGAAGGTCATTGTATAGGCAATACCTTCTAGTATAATATTACTTTTAATTTTTTTGATTTTATTAACGATGAAGGTCGCAATCACTGTAGCAATGGAGGACATTTTTTTTGTGACTTGGGAGATAGCAAATAACTCGCTTAAAATTTAATATTTTTATTTGAAAATATAGGTGTATAGTTGTGAATTATAGATAAACATATCCTCTAAATTTCAAAACATTTCATGCAGTAGTTTTCTTTAAAAAAAACTTTAAAAAATCACCTGTTCTTTAGGCGGTCACACTTGGTGTGCCCCTGAAACTAAGAACCTAAGAGGAAATTTTTTCCAGATCTTCACTTTTCTGTTTTCTAAGTGTTAATAAATGCTACAATTGCTTTAAAATTTACAAAATTGCGTTCTCTTTTATAGTTCTTATGATTCATAAATTAAATCTAAAGCAAATATGATAGATTTTTTCTTATAAACTGCTGCAAACATTTAAGGTTCCTCTATTTGATTGTCGATTAAACTTGATCTCCGAAAACAAACATTACATTTTCCCTAGTTTTTTGACCAAACAACTTTGCAGATGTTAATGAAACCATCAAAAACAGGTCCCTGTTTGTATCTCCTAATTATTGGTAACGCAAAGGAGTAACTGAACCAAAAAGTGAGGGGTAGGAATAGGTCAGAGAAAATGATCATATAAGAGAAAAGCTTTTTTTGTAATTTTTGTGTTAATTCCTGTAGTTTTGTCTTATTAATAAATTCGCATTCTTTACATTGTCTAATTGGTAGATCTTTTATTAAATCTGTATGTTTGACTTAAGTAATAAGCTAAACAGTAAACAAGTTTTAAGAGTATAGTAATATAGAGTCTGTTAAAATCTATTGATTACAATTATTTAATCGATTCTGATAAAAAATTTTAAACAGTAGACAAGGTATAAAAGTATAGTGTAATAACGTCTGATAAAATCTACTAATTACTATTTTTTCATCGATTTCGATGAATAATGCTACAGCGCCTGAGGAAAAATTAACGAAAGTCTCATATAATCGAAAGCCCAAAAAAGAAAACCATACAAAGAAAGCCCATACAACGAAACCCATAAAACGAAAGCCTATAACAAAAAAAAACCTTTTACAAAAAAAATAAAATTCCCTGAAATATTAGTAGTTCCAAAACAGTTGAGCAGAAGAGTTTAAAATGCTTCTTGAGCAGAGCTATAAAGCTGAGTTAATCATTTATCGTGAAACTAAACCCTTGTATCGACGAGAACCTTCTGCGATCCATTCCTTAATGTTTTTATTTTTCTCTTTAGAAAAACTACTACTACTCCCTTTCCCTTCCTTGTGACTACTTATCACAGTTTCATCACTCACTATATAGATCACAATTATTTAGATTACTCTCCTAGCCAAGATTCTCAGACTGATCAAGAGCTGACTTAAGTTTATATAACTCCTTAAGATGTAGCCTAATTTGAAAAAGTCTTTTTTTTTAGTAAATTTAAAGTACTAATCAAACTTTGCAAGGAAACCGATTATATTCCAGTCAAAAAGAGATTAAACTGAATAAAAGTTATCGTCATTTAAACGCTCTGACTGTACATATACGATGAAAAATTTTTTTCATATAAAAATGAAAAACTTCTTACAGAAAAAAATATTAGCTAGTAAAGCAGTAGCATTTTAAAAATTGTTGAACAGAAGAGTTTGAAATGTTTCTTTAGAAGAGTTAAAAAGTTGAATAAATTATTCATCATTTAACTGAACCCTTGTATCAGTGAGAACCTTTAGCGATCAATTCTTTAATACTTTCAGCGATACGAAGAGAGTACGTTCTTATTTTCCCTCTTTGTAAACTAAAAAATTTAAAGGGGCATTTTAAACATTTTACAAGAGAGATTTCCATGAGGAATAGTTGACAGTTTTGCATTTAGTTTCTTGTGAACCTTCTCAAGGGTAAAATGCAGAATAAAATAAAAGTAAGAAAAAAATATGTTTTTCTTTTACGCCGTCATGGGGATTTTTTTAGTTTTTTAATAATAATATTTATTTTTTTCCTTTTGCTTTTAACCTTTTTTCATGTTACAAAAAACTAGTGAAGCATTTTACTTTACAAAAATAGTTCCCCGGTAATCGTTAGTAAATACGGACGTGTTATCTACCACTCCTGAGAATACAAGTATTTAAATAATAATACATACGTTGAGATATAGTATACTGTGCATTAGGTTTACATCGCAGATAAAAGGGTTAAGTGACTAGTGTTCTAGTTAGGAAACACTATGCACCCTCACAGGTAAACGCGTATTCAGTTCTATGGAAAAACGCTTGAAGCATAGAGATTAGTAACATAAAAAAAACATCAATAATAACTTCAATTACCCCGCGTGGCATTATAATACCCCACATTTGTCGAAAAAACGATAAAATGATAAAAAGAAATTAAGGTATTAAATACAATTGATAAAGGCCTAATTAATAGGTATAATTTAATAAACACCTAATTAATAGGTATAATTTAATAAACACTACAAGCTAAAATACTTCATTGACTCGTCAGCGAAAAGCCTTGTGGCATAAAGACCCTGGTTGGTAATTTAAATATAATAAAAAACTTAAATATTATTATATATGAAATTTATATATATTAAAATGTAATTAATTTACGTCCATTAGTTAATTTGCTTGTGATCTAATGGACATATGAGTTCCAAAAGGCCTATAGTAACTAAAATATGATACACATAGTCCAGTAGAAACGATATCTAAATATCATGTAAATCAATTGTAATACAATGTCAGGTTGCAGAAACTTTTGTGCAATTATTTATAAAAAGATTTAAATTTTCACGTAAAAAGTTGATATGTATAAAAGAATTGTCAGAGTTGAAATTACCAATAAAATCTCTAGTTAAAATAATCGGTAGCTTAACCTCGCCTTCACCTATATAGTTGCTCCATATGCTATGTATGCAAATAGCGCCTGTTTTAAGAAATGAATAATATCTTCACTTTTTTTATTTAAAGAAATATAAATTGCTATTTAAACAATTATTTTTCAATCTTCAATTTTACACTCCGTTATTAAAAACTGATGACTTCGCAGAACTAACAAAATCGGACTGTCTGACAGTCATGTCGATATTAGGAGTCAGAATGTTAGTATTGTCATTCGCACTGTGATAATAACTCCCCCAGCTAGAACATTAGAAAATCTTTATTTAATAATACATTTGGAATTTGGTATACTTACATACTCGTTTCCATGAAACTAAGTTTCATTCAAAATTTAAAGTAGTAATTTTTGTAAAATCGAATTAATCGCATTATCGAAGTGAGTCTGTAGATATTGAAAATTAAAAGTATACAGCGGTAATCTTTTCTATTGGTAGATAAAATGTTAGATGTTCTTACTAATTGTCACTAAGCAATTATTTAAGAGACTCTTATATTCATCTTAAAAAATAATTACTGCAGTTGATGGTCTTCAGCTGTGATAAAAACTAATATCATTGTCTCTTGTTGTAATGAAAAGGCCTTTAATACGTGATACACAAGAAACAGCGACATAAATAAATGTCAATTGATGGTTTTATCGTATTCATAAACAATTTCAGCATATGTGGTCCCTTGTGATTTGTAAATTGTCGTCGCAAAAGCACAAATTACTGGGTAATGTGAACGCTTAACGTTAATTGATTTATTGTTGTTAAGAGAAATAGTTTAAGCTCAACGTCCGATCAGAACTGCTGTTTTTTAATCTAAATAGCAGCAAAATGTCCAGCAACATTCGTTTGGACTTTCTAGTCGATCAGTAGTAAATCCGAAAAATAAAGCCATACAACATTTACTTCTCCATTATCATTGTATTCAATATGAACCAGTTTACTTACAGCTCCATTTGTTAAACCATAAGACACATCTATGTTTGTTGTTATCATGTAGAAAACATCATTCACAAATATAGTTTCGTAAGGAAATCCTCTAGTATCATTTAATTACATCTTGTGCAGCTTTTGGCGAAAAAAGCTATTTGCTCTACCGATGTACAACCAATGAATACATCTTTCGGATTCGAAGTAATTTTGTCTTGTGCAAGACTTAAAATTATATTGATATATCTCTTTACAGTTTCATTTGTTGTAAATAATCGAATTTAATGTGGTTATTTTGTTTCTGTTTCTTCGGTAGTTACAACACGTGATTCTATTAGAGCTAACTCCAAAATGCATAGTTTTTTACCGCTTCCAATTTTACTAAATAAAGGACTAAACTGTTAATTTGCTTACCTTAATAATTGGTCTAACATAAAAACTAAAACAGTTTCTCCCAAAATTTTTCATGATTTCAGTTTTGTCGTCAATTTCTTATCGTTTTTTAAAATAATACGCTCTTTTTCTAGTAAAATGATTGATCATCTATGCTAAGAGAATAAGTTTTCTCATACTTTAAATAAATATTTTTACAGAGAATTATAATATTTTTTCCTAGAGAAGCAAGATTATTATTTTTACCTTTTAACAGATTCATGTCTTGCTCATTCTTTGTAACTGTGGTTGAATTTTATTCCCATAAAAATTCACATGAAATCTCTACGAAGGTGGCAGTTAGTAAAAAGAAATTTTTATATCGTTAACCATTAAAAAATGAAATTTATATGCATAGATCCGATGCTGGAATGAAGTCTTTTTCTTGGATTTGTTATGGTCTTCGATTAAAATAAAAAAAGTAGAACCGCATATGTATCTAAAACTATTTTAAAAAGTAGTTTATGTATAAAATATAAAAAATGTACAAAAAGAAGCAGAACATCGCAAATTGAAATAAAAAACAATATATTACATGTATGAGCCGTTTATTTTGAAAGTGACGTAACTCTATTTGTCAATTATTTCCGGTTACCCATGGTCACATGTTCAACTTCAAATAATCTATCAATAAAGCATTTAGGTTTACTTATATTTCGAGTAAATACGGTAATTCTGGACTCATAAGTTTTCAGAGTTAGTTGAATAACATAGCCTAAAAAAGTTGCCTAAGTCCATTTACAATTAAATTAAGATATTTATCATTGATAATGTCCGAAGCCAGTGATAAAGGTAATTTTAATTAATTAGTATTTAACAAGTTATAACCTCAGCATTTGGACAATTGCATTAGTTGAATAAAAGAGAGAAAAAAAAAATAAATTATTAGAAGACAATTTTTAAAAGGGTAAAGAATTCTAACGGAGAACCAATAAACTGGTTAAAATTATGTTGGATGCGTTTTGTCAAAAATGAACCGTATAAAATTTTCTATAAGACATCAATGACTGAGAACGAAAATTTTAAAGTCCTGAATTTATTACCACGTCTGGGTAGACAAAGAAAGTTCCAAAATATTGTATTGACATCACTGTATAATAATATCAGACAAACTACAACCGCAAAATTCAAGGACATAATTGACTTCTTACGATATATACCACCATAATTTCTTTAAATTCCTTTAACATACACAAAATGTAGATAAGTAGAAAATTTTTTTGTAATTTATGTTTGTAAAAAATGTTTTAAATCGCGTAATTTATGTTTTTAAAGTGTTATAAAGATATGTAAAATAAAATAAGTATTGTTTTTTTTTCAATTTGAAGCATCTTAAATTATGTTGACTGGACTTCGGTTCTTCAAATTTTATAACAAATCT
Source organism: Polistes canadensis (assembly GCF_001313835.1). Taxonomy (NCBI): domain Eukaryota; kingdom Metazoa; phylum Arthropoda; class Insecta; order Hymenoptera; family Vespidae; genus Polistes; species Polistes canadensis. The sequence goes on from NW_014569863.1 coordinate 44,067, forward strand.
GGTTGTTAATTTTGAAAGTGGCCTAACTCCATTCTTGGTAAGAAAACGCATATTATTCACTTAATAAAATTAAAAAAAATTAATATTGCAATCGGCACACATGAGGTCAGCACCTCTCAGCGAACAACTTCCTCATGACCTCTGACACGCATACGCGATCTTACATCTTTATCTCAGGAAGTAACGGCCGTTAACGGCCATTGTCAATTCACTCTTTAATTCATTCGCACGTGTCTCAGTTTTTTTTCTGATTCATTTCTCTTAGTGTGCTTATCACATGTAATATTCACATCGCGGTAAATTCATCGGTCCTCTCACATAGCGATCGAAGCATCGGTGCTTCCATCGGCATAAGACTCATTTAATGCATCACCATTAACAATCACTCATTAATGCATCACACGTGGAGTGCCGGCCGCGTGAAACAGGTCGCTGACCTTCAAGGCCACTCAATCACTCAGCTCACAGAACATTCCTTACGTCTCCGTGGGGGAACAATCACATTGTACAACTCTCCGGTCTGTATTCGAGTTTATACATTTTTGTACTCATATCTTCAACCTTTAACATTAAAGACGATTGCGCATTTACACGCACCTAATTTGTTTCATTGCTAAGACCTTTGTAGCGAATCCCATTGATCCCAGCGTACCATTGGCAGGGTTAAATTTTTAGCACAAAGTAATATAGAGGAGGCGTATAAATTCCAAAATTGAACAAATTCGTGTAAAAAGGAGACAAATGGCTTGGCTAACTTGTAAAAAATCTAATTAAAGCATAGAGAAAAATCTTATAATCTATAAAATAATAATAATACCAAATTGGACCTATGGATTACCGCTGTAGGGTATAGCAACGAAAAATTATATTACAAAGCTGGAGTCTTTACAACTTATATCCCTACGCACAATCGTGAATGCTCCATGGTACGTCTGTAACGATGAAATAAGGAAGGACCTAGATATTCTCACGATAGAAGAAGAATTTACCAAGACAATCTGCAGATACAAAAGAAAAATTGATACGTACATAATTCTGCTACCTATCGATGTCTGCAACCATTATTTCCTTAAAAGGCTGAAAAGAATCCACCTAGAAGACCTAGTAAATAAATAAATCTAACTAAAAGAAATGACAATAACGACGCTATCTCATTAAAGAAACCGTCCACGTTTTATCTTTTTTCATTTGTATAACAATTTACCAAATGTCTGCGGACAAATTGTAAAGGTGTATGGAGTTATTAAAAAAAAGACAAATGTTTACATTTTACTTTGCATGTATGGAATTTCAATATTGTACAGACTCCACCAAGTTTTTAATTTGAACAAAGGACACGAGTTTATTATGGTAACTAAAGTATGAATTAAAAACTGGGAATTGCATTTGATCAATACTTCTTTGAAATACAGTGTCAATTTCTGTATTTGATTTTGTTGTCGATTCAGTAAAACCACAGCAACATTTAAAAATTTAATATCGTATTCAGAACCTAATCAAAAAGAGCGCTGATTTCGATGGAAAATTAACATACAAATGTGTACTAAAGTCCTTGGACGTTTAGCGGAATCTTATTAAGAATTTACGATACTTTTAGTGTGTGTGTGTGTGTGTGAATTTATTAAATTCTCATTTATTAATTTAAGATATAAATTTTTGCTCTAATTTCAAAGTCGCTTCTTCGTTTCGTCGAGGTCCACATCACCACCAGAAATTTTCACTTAAAAAATCCTCCTACAAGAAATATTTTTATTGAAATAGTATTTAATTTTATGTTTTTTTAATTTGTACTCAAAAACGCTATCCTTCCTCTCGCTCCCCTCTTTAACTAACATAACTAAAGAGAGTGAACAACGATTATCAGTGGCCAAATTTTTGAAAGTAAAACCAAAATTCCAAATAGTCCCCCCGCTTTAGAAAGAGATTTACAACTGTCATCGTTGTTGCATCGACTCAGCTTTACGCTAAGCAGTTTTGAATATATACCTAAGAAATTATCTAATGAAGTACGATTTTCAATTTTACTTTTGTTCGAAACATATATACGTTACCGTCAAAGCGGAAAATCAGGCAATACTAGTAAATCTTCGTCATTACTATGAATATGAAGAGGCCTCAGACGAAGTCAGAAACTGAAAAATTCTATTGAACATAGTACTTTGATATTCTATAGAATATCAAATTACTATTTAAACAACGTTAAAAATAATACATCCTCGAGCACAGGCCTGACGCAACCCCCCCCCCACCCACAAACACACCGCTAGTCGCTCCCATACACATACACAAAAACGAGCATGGTGGGGGTTGTTGAGACTGTGTGTCCCTATAACGGAAAATTTGTATTCTTTGTCCTTTATCGTATCGAAAGATAAGCGGGTTTAGAATGAAATGTTTTATACCTGCATTTTATTAAAAATCATTCGAAGAGCATACTAAATAACAAATATTCTTATAACTAAATAAACACCTTTACTGCTCTGAGAATTCTTGTGTGCGGGTTTTTATACGTGAGCTTATAAGACTGTGCGCACTTGTAGAAATTGGAACTTATTCTACACCGGTCTGTTCTTATATAGGGCCCACTGTAAATTATCGCAGGTGAAGAATATATTATATTTAGACATATAATCGTAGAAATGTTTACGGAAAATCTGTACCTTTTGTTCTTTATCGTATCGGAAGATTAATGGGTTTAGAGCGAAATGTTTTATAAACGCATTTTATTGAAAATCATTCTAAGAGCATATTAAATACAAATTTTATTTACAATGGAATGCAGATATAAAACATTTCCTTCTAAACCCGCCAATATATTTACAATAAAAGAATGATTTCTATTTGACTGAAGAGCGCGTCTAGTCACTTAGTCTGGTTTTTAAAAACAGTAATTAAAACAAAAACATCAGAGAGACCTATTAATTTCATTTGTTTATTTATAAAATCACACGTACTTAAATCTAAATTTAAGAACATCACCGTCGCCCTCGTGGATAATTATCGTACTCGATATTCAGTCATTTTCAACAACACAAATTCGACGTAAACGCCCATCTCGGTTGTCCTCCTTGTATATTGCTCCGTTTATACAGTATAAAGGATTAATAAACCAGGCTGGCTTTTACGCGAATAACTTCATTATGTCAATTCATGTCGCTCTTTGCGCGCATCGTAAAAGTTAACTCTTAAGTTTTATTACCACCAAGTTAAAGGATATAGCTGATAAGTTAGTTTAGTCGAAATTAATTTACAAATTACCCTGCGAATGCGACAATTGTTACATTAGACATACGAATACAAAATTAAAAAAAAATAGATCAATATAGAAATAAATATAAAACCACTAATGTTTAAAATACTAATACCACCGTGTTAGCTGGACATCACTTTAAAAAAGAACAAAATTTTTAATTTGACATAGCAACTATTTTAGATGTAGAAGACAATTGGTTCAAATGAAACGTAAGCGAAATGTTTCACACATAGTCAATAAAAATACAATTAATTACAGAAAAGACACAAATAATTTGTGTAGTAATTAAAACGAAGTATTAAAGTGGAACTCTTATTAATAGGACGCAGTAGTATAGATAGCATTACAATAAAGAGGATACCTAGACTATTATTTACTAGTCTAGACTGAATTAGTATTGTTTTGATAACATGTTTAAATTTAACCATTTATGATGTAACGAATTCTAGAAGCTAAGAATAGTTTTATTATTTAAAACTCTATAAAAATGTATCACTCTGTAATATATAAGAGAATCTGAACATTAACAATCGAGGTAATATTGAATAAATATGTATTGAATGTTCGATAATATGTACTTTTAAAGTTATAATATATTTTAGTTGCTGAAGAAATCCTGATGATAGGACCAAACGTTCAATAAGATCGACATAAATCGTTCAAAATTCTTACCTTGTAAAACTTCCCTGCGACACGTTTCTTCATAATTTCATTTTTAGACGAGATAAACAACTCATTAGTTAACTCTCAACATTTTTTCCCAAACGTGACGAAAAGAAAACTTTAAAACTTCAAGGAAAAAAAGAATTTTCCATTTCGAGAAATCGATTCAGCGACATCAGGGACACGAAACTATAGTTCAACTAATTATTCTACCAGAAAAAAAAATTAGTACTTTGATGGGTAAACCACTCTTAGAAATACCGTGTGCCATTGATGCCTAGTTAATACCTAGCTGGTCACAAGCCCAAACAAAGAAAAAAGTTTCGGGGGTGAGGTTAGCAACCTACGCTCGGTAAAAAAAAGTAAAATTGCTCTTAGAAATAGCAATAAAACCTCGGATAGGATGGAAAAAACGATAACGACAGGGCAAGCAAAAATCAACATGCAAAGAAAACGAAAGAACATGATGAAAACTTTTAGAATAGGATGCTGGAATGTAACTTTCATATAAAACAAAAACCAGGAAGTAATAGAGGAAATGAGTCAACCTAAAGTAGATATCTGCGCTCTTTTCAAAACCAAAAGAGAGGGCAAAGAAAACTTTAGATATGAAAAATACATTTTATTCTGTAGCGGAAAGAACAAAAACAAAAGAGTTACTTTAGGAGTAAGCCTACTAGTACCCGAGAGATACGAAAATAATGTACTAGAGTCCAAATACATTAGCGACAGGATACTACAAGTAACGCTACTGCTCCAATAAAAGATACTGACGCACATAATTACTGTATACGCTCCAGATGTTACCAAAAAATAAAAAGAGAAAGAGGATTCTATGAACTGATGCAAGCGCACCTAGACAACATCCCTAGACGAGACAAGACTGTAATACTCAGGGACTTCAATCCAGGATCGGCAACGAGGCAGTAAAAGGGTTTAAAAATCGATTCAATGAGAATACCCTGAACGACAACGGGGACATGCTGATTAACTATTGCGTTATGAATAGGCTACGTATTAAAAATACATTTTACCCATAAAAACCGCAACATAAATTCACCTTTATAAACACTAGAGGACAAAAATCAATAATAGACTATATAGAAACTAATAGGAATATTCTCCCCACAAAAATACTGGACGTCAGAGTGCTGAGTTTAGCAAATACAGGCACTAATCACAACCTGGTATAGGAAAAAACACACTTAACACCAAAACCAAAAGGAAAAACAATAGAAAAACTAAACATAGAGTTGTTAAGCGATTAATCAACAAGAGTGTACGATCGGAATCAATCGTAAGCGAGAACTCAATATTTGTAATATGCACCCCTAGTCCGATAGGGAGTTACTAGACACTAGCGTTCGGACCCCCACCACTCGGCCTCGAGTGCGTGCGCCCTGCTGGACCCATTATCGAAACTAATCGATCTATTTTTTCGCTGGGCGCCTAAGAGGACTCTTTAGAGACCACATGCAAATTCATTATTAGGAGTAGTGCGATCATACCTTAGGGTAGAAGATAGAGAGGTGACGGACCGCGGGGGCGGTAATTAACGGTAAAGAAAGAGAGAGGTGATACGATACGGTGAGAAACATTCCTTTTTATTGGTACCAAATTATTCACACGGATTAACGAGAGGAGCGGTCTCACGTGCGTTGCCCGTGAGTGACCGTTGATAGCGAGAGGAGAAGTCAACCACGTTTATTGTCCGTGGTTGACCGTTATTAACGTGTATCGTAATAGCAAACAGGATTTTTCTGCCGCAAGGCTTTTTCCTAACGAGCCGATGAAGCATTTGCATCTTTTATTGGCTCAACCACGTGTTTTTCTTTATTTTAATTAACCCTTGCACCTTCCTCACAATTAGCTGAACCCAATCATCGGAGGACTCCATTTTGGAGGAATCTAGGCAAATACAAAGAGACTTTTACTAAAGACGACTAGAACAAAAAATAGAAAGAAACAAAATCGTAGAAACAGATGACGTAGAAAAATCATGGAAAAAAATCAAAACAAACATTAAAGAAGCAGCAGAAGAAGCCCTTGGCAAAAGAAAATGCAAACATAGCGGCATGTGGAGAAACACTTCATGGTTTAAAGAAGAAGTAAGGACCTAAGCAGAAGAAAAAAGGTACGCCTACCTACAGTACCGAAGTAATACAACAACATATGACGATTAACGAAGAACTTAAAACAAGGTAAATGAGGTAATCAGACAAATCAAATTGAATTATTGGGGAAAATTTTTGGCTGACATGAAACATGACCTATACGGAGAACAGAATAAAGTATAAAATATGCTACGAAACCAAAGAAAACATGTCAATGAATCTGTGAAGACCGCCAAAATCACAACAGATAAATGAGAAAAACATTTTACAAAGCTGTACAAAAACGAGACAAAGAATACTTACAACAGATGCAAATATTGAGAAGAGGAGGCACTAAACGATTAAACTATCCCATCTAAAGAAGTACAAAAAACAATAGACAAACTAAAAAACCGTAAAACATCTACCATTTTACACTCCGCTATACAGAATTCTCCCACTGATGACTACGCAGAACTAATAAAATCGGACTGTCTCACAATTATGTCGATATAAAGGGTCAAAATATTAGTTGTATCTTGTGCATTGTGATAGATAGCAACTCCTCCAGCTCGAATATTTGATCGTCTGTTTTGAATTATACAATTTACATTTAGTATGACAACAGACTCGCTATCATCTAACAAGTTTTATTTAACATTAAAATTTTAGATTCTTGTAAAATAGAATCAATTGTATCACAACAGAGAGCTCGAAGACATTTACAGTTTAAAGTAAACAGCGTCAAACATTTCCTTTTGTTCGTAAAATGATGACTTTCTTTACTAAAAGGTCCTGAGCGATTATTTTAAAGTCCCTTATATTCATCTTGAAGACTAATTACTGCAGTTGATTGTCTTCAGTCGTTATAGAAAGTATTATCATTGTCTTTTGTTTTAATATATAAGCCCTGAATACTTGTTACGCGTGACAAAGCGACGTAAACTGATGTCAATTGATGTTTTTTACCGTATTCATAAACAATTTCGGGTTTTGTGCTTCTTTATATGTTAATTGTCATTGCACAAGCACAAATTATAGGTAAATGTGAACGCTTAACGTTAATTGTTTTATTGTTTTTAAGAGAAATAGTTAAAGATCTACGTCGAAGTGACACTGCTATTTTTTTAATCTGAATAGCAGCAACATGTCCAGTTACTTCTTTTAGATTTTCTAGCAACTTTATAGTGAATCTGAAAACTCAAGCCACACAACATTTACTTCTTCATTATCATTGTATTCAATATGAACTAGTTTACTTACAGCTCCATTAGCTACAATATTAGACATATCTATGTTTTTCGTTATTATGTAGAAAACATCTTTCACAAATATAGTTTCGTAAGGCAATCCACAAGTATTAATTAATGACATTTTGTGAAGCTTTTGACGAAAAGAAGCTATTTGCTCTGCCGATGTACAACCAGTGAATACATCCTTCACTATTAAAGTAATATTTTACAGCTTTATTTCTATTAAATAATCGAATTCCATGAAGACATTTAATTTTTGCATCTTCAGTAGTTAAAAAACGTGATTCTAATAAAACTAATTACAAAATGTTAAGTTGATCACCGCTTGCAATTTTAGTTATTATAGAAGAAAACTGTTGACTAGCTTGCCTTATTACTTGGTCTAACAAAAAAATTTTATTCCTCATTATAAAAGGTGTACAGCAATCCTTTGTTTTTGTTGTTTATATTTTGGAGTAGCTCTAACTAGTGGTAGTTGGCGTAAATCTCCAATCAGACTAATATTTAAATCAATAAAATTAGTGTTAAAATCTTCTGTTACTTGCTTTAAGCGTGAATCAATTTGAGCAAGTAGTTCAGCATTAATCATACTGATTTTACCAATGATTAAAACCATAATGTATTTAAATAATGCTCTGTATTGACAAACTACTTTAATACTTAATGGGAGTAATTTAGACAGAGATGTACAGTTGTTTTATCTATTGTGGCAGCTGCTTTACCTGTTGAAGCACAAGATATATAAGATTTACAATATCCATCGTTATTAGTGTAGCGGTTGTAATTCTTCAGGAGAACTTATATAACGAAAGTTTTACCGCATTCTCTCTTTCTCTCTCTCTGCTAGACCCGTAAAAAATATTTAAAAAGGATCACAATTTGTAGTTAATAGAGTTGAAATAACATGTAGCAAAAGCTTTCTTTGCTTATCGTTTGCCATTCTCATCAACTTACAAAATTGAATATGAGGCACTAAATTTTCTCGTTTTTTAGCTATAGGACCAAGTTTGTTAAGTACAGCAAAGTGAAGATCGCTGTTTACATCGGAAATAGGATCGTTACATAAATTTTGAAATAGATTAGGATCAGGCATAACATTAGCAGCATCTTGCTTTTCATTATTATCTTGAATACCATCTTCTCGAATAAATTTGGACATATTTCAATAGTTTTGTTGATATCTAAGTTAGATTCAAATTATTTACATCTAGTTAAAATTACATCTCCATTGTTATTGTATATTGCAATTAATTTTATTTATCTTCATTTCGAAATGGAAAATATAAAGTTACCATTTCACGTTTATAATCATTTAAATCTTTTCTCATATCATAATTTTGATAACGAATAATTCGAGAAACTTTTTTTTTCGTGTAAGTACTGTCAGATATAATGTTATAATTAACAACAAATTGAGCCAGTATAATATTTTCCGTGTCCTAGTGTCTGCGTTCATACTTATTAAACCAGTTTTCCTTCAAAATATTTCTAAAATCTTCTCCAATACCAGTCGTATCTAATTGTTTCTGTGTCTTTTCTATTCTTTGACGATCAACTGGCTACATAGTTAAAATGGTGGAAACAATAGTAGAACCTTTTGACATAGTAAATGTCAAAAGGTAAATACCAAGCAGCCTTTCGACTAGTCATCTCTACACCGTTAAGCATATTTACGCCTAATTTTCTTGTGATTTCTACACGTCAAAATCAGGATGTTCATTTATAAGTTCAATAATCTGACGTTGTAGGTGTCTAATACCACGGTTGATTTTATACACATACTCTGCAACGTAATTTGCACGTAAATATTCTTCGTTGATAAACTGAATATCTATTTTATTATTAAAAATATTAAATATAAGCGGATTAAAGGGATTATTCAACTTTCCACAAGGTTGACGTCTCATAAAAACTTTGGGCTTTTTAATTCCAGCTAAAAGTATATTGTTATAATCTTAATGAGAAGGGATATTTTTATAAAATAAATCAATATCAGAGTAATCATTATTTTTAAGATTATTCCAAATAGCTTTAAAACGTTTAAGATAATGTTTAAAATCTGGCTCATTCTTTTGTACGTGTGATAATATGATAGTATACCCCCTAGGCATAAAAAGTACCTCAAATCTGCATTGCTGCGGTTTTTCGGCCAGTATTTTTCTGTAACAAGTAAACGTATTCTTGTGTGTTTATAGTCTAATGTTACTTGATGCTTCTTGAGATAAAACACATATTCAGTTATCAAATAATGTGATAGCATCCACCTCATTTTTTCAAGTTCATCTATTTGATCATTAGCCAACAACAATAGTATGTTGGAATGTAGACTACAGCGATGCTGGAACTCAATACGTTTGAAATAATAATCAAGAAAATATTTTCCCAAAGGAAGAAATTTAGGTGGTTTTAAAATATTTAAAAGAACATTGACCAGTTTGTTAAAATGTACAGCCCACGTAACTGCATCTTCGTTAATAAGTGTGTTTGGCGATATTTACGGTGTTCCCCTTTTTATTAGAACTTTGTCCTGTTATAATAGCTTTTTTTATTGATATTTCTAAGAGCATTTTTAGTTTTTTTTTACCGAGGGTAGGTTGCTAACCTCACCCCCGAAACTTTTTCCTTTGTTTGGGCTTGTGACCAGCTAGGTATTAACTAGGCGGAGAGTTTTAGCATCAATGGCACACGGTATTTCTAAGAGTGGTTTACCCATCAAAGTACTAATTTTTTTTTCTGGTAGAATAATTAGTTGAACTATAGTTTCGTGTCCCTGATGTCGCTGAATCGATTTCTCGAAATGGAAAATTCTTTTTTTCCTTGAAGTTTTAAAGTTTTCTTTTCGTCACGTTTGGGAAAAAATGTTGAGAGTTAACTAATGAGTTGTTTATCTCGTCTAAAAATGAAATTATGAAGAAACGTGTCGCAGGGAAGTTTTACAAGGTAAGAATTTTGAACGATTTATGTCGATCTTATTGAACGTTTGGTCCTATCATCAGGATTTCTTCAGCAACTAAAATATATTATAACTTTAAAAGTACATATTATCGAACATTCAATACATATTTATTCAATATTACCTCGATTGTTAATGTTCAGATTCTCTTATATATTACAGAGTGATACATTTTTATAGAGTTTTAAATAATAAAACTATTCTTAGCTTCTAGAATTCGTTACATCATAAATGGTTAAATTTAAACATGTTATCAAAACAATACTAATTCAGTCTAGACTAGTAAATAATAGTCTAGGTATCCTCTTTATTGTAATGCTATCTATACTACTGCGTCCTATTAATAAGAGTTCCACTTTAATACTTCGTTTTAATTACTACACAAATTATTTGTGTCTTTTCTGTAATTAATTGTATTTTTATTGACTATGTGTGAAACATTTCGCTTACGTTTCATTTGAACCAATTGTCTTCTACATCTAAAATAGTTGCTATGTCAAATTAAAAATTTTGTTCTTTTTTAAAGTGATGTCCAGCTAACACGGTGGTATTAGTATTTTAAACATTAGTGGTTTTATATTTATTTCTATATTGATCTATTTTTTTTTAATTTTGTATTCGTATGTCTAATGTAACAATTGTCGCATTCGCAGGGTAATTTGTAAATTAATTTCGACTAAACTAACTTATCAGCTATATCCTTTAACTTGGTGGTAATAAAACTTAAGAGTTAACTTTTACGATGCGCGCAAAGAGCGACATGAATTGACATAATGAAGTTATTCGCGTAAAAGCCAGCCTGGTTTATTAATCCTTTATACTGTATAAACGGAGCAATATACAAGGAGGACAACCGAGATGGGCGTTTACGTCGAATTTGTGTTGTTGAAAATGACTGAATATCGAGTACGATAATTATCCACGAGGGCGACGGTGATGTTCTTAAATTTAGATTTAAGTACGTGTGATTTTATAAATAAACAAATGAAATTAATAGGTCTCTCTGATGTTTTTGTTTTAATTACTGTTTTTAAAAACCAGACTAAGTGACTAGACGCGCTCTTCAGTCAAATAGAAATCATTCTTTTATTGTAAATATATTGGCGGGTTTAGAAGGAAATGTTTTATATCTGCATTCCATTGTAAATAAAATTTGTATTTAATATGCTCTTAGAATGATTTTCAATAAAATGCGTTTATAAAACATTTCGCTCTAAACCCATTAATCTTCCGATACGATAAAGAACAAAAGGTACAGATTTTCCGTAAACATTTCTACGATTATATGTCTAAATATAATATATTCTTCACCTGCGATAATTTACAGTGGGCCCTATATAAGAACAGACCGGTGTAGAATAAGTTCCAATTTCTACAAGTGCGCACAGTCTTATAAGCTCACGTATAAAAACCCGCACACAAGAATTCTCAGAGCAGTAAAGGTGTTTATTTAGTTATAAGAATATTTGTTATTTAGTATGCTCTTCGAATGATTTTTAATAAAATGCAGGTATAAAACATTTCATTCTAAACCCGCTTATCTTTCGATACGATAAAGGACAAAGAATACAAATTTTCCGTTATAGGGACACACAGTCTCAACAACCCCCACCATGCTCGTTTTTGTGTATGTGTATGGGAGCGACTAGCGGTGTGTTTGTGGGTGGGGGGGGG
>NW_014569863.1:56585-79966 GCF_001313835.1 Polistes canadensis
ATATATAATTTTTTTTTATATTTATTTATTTAATATTTAATATGGTTTGATGAAATATAATGAGTTAAAATAGAATAAAATTGTAAGTATTTATAATCTTATTTAACAATTAATCAGCCCAGTGCGTTATATGCTACTTTAAAAACGTCTTATGTTAATTAAAGAAGATGCCATCGTACATAGTTCTTTGCTGCCGTCGTCTTTCAATTTCTTTCACACACACTGTCGTCTTGAACAATCGAACATCTAATGCGCGGACACTGGCTCTTTTCGCATCCTATATATACTTATTATCCCCTGTTTACTGATTTTCATCAATTCCTTGCGTGCCTTCTTGGAATTTTCGACCATTCCCAATCATAACAAGTCTAGATTTTACTTATACTTTTGTGTTAGGATTGTTCGAGAGGTTTCGGCACGATAACGCAATAGACGATAAGTGGTGCCTTAAGCCGTTTCTTAAACAAAAAAAATTTTTAATATTATCCCACTTTGTGTCAATATTCTTTTCTTTTAAAGAAAAACTATATTAAAAATATAAGTCTTTACTTATAATTTCTAAATTTTGTTAAATAATTTTTTGTTAACTTTGTCTTTAATGTTTGACAAACTCAAATATTCGTTTAATATAAATGAAATAATTTAAGAAAATAAATAATTTTTATCGAATAATGTTTTATCATACGATTACGTCCTTATACACAATGATTATTTCAAGAGTGATGCAAAGTCTATTTTAGACACTCTTTATTCACTGAGTTTAACTAGTACCAAACGAGCTCGGTCTTAATAAATTGTATTGCCATAAAAAATGGCGAATTGATGAATATTTTAGCGGTCTTACAATTTAGTTAAGGTCGAACAATAAATGAAATTCGTAAAAATTCAGATAATATCTACTGCAGGATAATTACTTTAGGTGGTTATAATTCTCAGATAATATTGCAGAAATCAGCAGTATATAAGTACATTTATATGGGTTAATTTAAGTGATTAATTGGTATCAGCTGGATGATTACATTATCTTGGAATGGAGCCGTAGCATGAAATATAATGAATTAATGAGAAAAAGATAAAAACAGCCCCAGTTCTTGTTCGTTTGTAATTTTATACTTACAGCTCATAAAAATAGTTGTTTACAAAGTCGTCTTCTCATACTTTTAATACTGTTTTGAACAACAAAAAACATAATTGAATATCCTAATAAATACCAAAAACTAATTTAATAACGGAAAAAGAAGCATTTACAAATTATTAACTCATTGTACTAAAAAACAAAACTTTTATTATTTTTTAACTAGTTTATAGTGTATCTGATTTTTTCTTCAGAAGCCCTTAGCTTAACTTAAGACAATAACAATAATAAAATATTTGCTTATTTAAATAACAATTACTATTTACTATTCAGATTTGTTCCAACAATTAGTCTAAATTTGAGGGTTTTTAATAACACGATGAGATTACACACAATTAAAAATTGTGTCCTTATGCGTTTGTGTTCTTCAGAAGACTTTCATTCCTTATTTTCTTGCTGACAATCAAATCTCATTATTGACTCTCACTCCAACAAATCTTTCGAAAACATTTACTCTATACCCTTTATCTTTTATTTGTCTTTTACTGTATTAGCCAGGTGTTATCAGAATCGTCTAACTGCGAACATTTCTTCTTATTCTCATAGGTATTACAAATATGTGTTACCGTAGTTGACTGAAATTAAAGAATGTCAAGATTCACATGGTCGTTTAGTGTATGTCCAAAATATTATAGTATACAATTAAACCTGAATATTTGGACTTTTTCTAACGTATTTGTTATGTGTTTACAAGTAAATATGTGAATCTCGACATTTTCTACTTTCGGTATTTCACGGCAACATATACAAATAATACATAAACATCATAGAACCACATTATCCTATGAACTCTTGAAACAAAGAGAATAATGATCGACCAGCCTTAAGGCTTACGTTCTTCTGAAACAATATTGGTAGTCTACTGTATTTCACAGAAAATCCAAATAATATAACATTCAGAGAATTTACGAAGTAATCTTTCAATAAAAAAGATACTGAATATTTTGTAATCAATCTATTTTTCTACTGTAAGCAGAAAATATATTCACAAACTACTGTTGTAGTAAAAAACAATACAATACAATACTGATTTATTTGACATCACAGTAACGTAATGAAAAGGTTAGTTAAGAAAAGTGCTAAGTTTTAAATAATAAAAATCGCCATCTAGTGAACCACGTGATACTACTACAGTTTTTTTTCCTAATTTGATATATTGTATTTGTTTTAAAACATTCATTGAACTAATATTATACTTTTGCATAAACATTTAAAGTATATATATGCGTCTCACACTACATCTTATGTCCTATTAGAGACCTAAGTTTCTAACTTTTAAGGGAGAACATATTGGGTATAAAAACGAAAAATAAATATAAACAAGATTTAACGACTTATAATAAAACTTGGCAAAGGTATTTTTATTATCAAAAGCCTTCTATTACGTCAAAGCAATAAAATTAATATTTGATAGAATTTTGTTTATGCAAAGTCTATAAAATTTGATCAAAAGGTTAGAGTAAGGTAACCTTTAATACAAAAGATTCAAATAAAATAATTTTTTAAATTTGAACATAGTTTAACCAGAACTCACCTATACCTTCGCCGATTAACACTATTTTACATATTTGAATGGTAATGTAAGATCGAACACTTCTATCCTGAAAAAATTGTCCGAGGGTCCTGGATATTTTAACGGAGAGAGTAATTGCTCGACATTTAAAAGTGTCGGCCTCAAGCTCTTATCCAGTGGATTTGTCGACTACGTAGCCTAATTTTTTTTATAAATGCTAAAAAAATACTGCATTCTATAGTATTTTAAAGGTCTTAGTAGCAACATAAAATATTCTTTTTACATACGATCTCAATATATTAACTATAAATAATAATAAGAAATATTTTTTTATTTTATTACAGAGAATCGATGTCCCAGAAGCAATGAAATCGTTATTATGGAACAAACAATTACTAAAATACCTTGGAATCTGGCCACTTGAGATTTCAAATTCTCTCTTTTTCTTCTTTTTTATATATCTTTTTACGCATTGTTCGATGACATTTGCTGATTTGACTTACCGACAAAATAATCTGGATGATATTATTGGAAATTTTACCGAAAATATTTTACTTTTAATGACACTAACAAAAATAACAACTTGCAGAATTAAAAGAATTGCATTAGGACAGTTGCTTGTAGAAATAAAATCCAATTTTGTCGTTGATAAATACAATACCTTTGAAATGAGATTTATTTTTCTAAAATATACCAAGCTGGCTAAGTATTATTTTTTAACAGCAGTTACCTCAATGACTATTTCTGTTGGATTATATTACGTTAATGCGATGATACCTAACTTAGAAATCGGTAATCGATTAACTTATTTTTTGAAAGATAATAATAAAAATTACAGTAAGAATGTAAGCTTTTTAGATTGGAAGGTTGCTTTCAGGGAGATCAATTGGGTAAAAGGAAAAGCTTGATATTAAACTTAGCTTTGAAATGACGTCCTTAGTTTTAAGTTAATTACCATTCTTTTTTGAAATTTATGTCGTTTTTGGGAATCTTAGTAAGTGTTATAATAAATAAATATAAGGATCCCTTTAATCAGATATAATAATGTTAAAGTAACGGAAGACTTAGACGTTAATTAAGTGCATCAAAAGCAAGGATAAGCGAAGCCGCCAATCCTTCTTCTTTGCCCTTACGTTACCCTAGAGGCAATCTTCTTATCTGATACTAATAACATATTTTTTTTTATTTGTTACAGCATTAAAAAACTCATCATCGAGTTACACACTACCGTACAAAACACGAACTGGTATAAATATTGATGATACTAGGATTTATTTTTGTATTTGCATCTATCAAATGTTAATTGTACCAATAATTACATTTGGATACGTTGGATTTGATTGTTTGTTCATTAATCTTGCTTTTCATATAACAGCACAATTTGGAATTCTCGGTTGCACGGTCAAAGAAATTCTCAATAATTGTAATGATTTTCGTATTAATATTAAAAATCTTGTATATCGACACTATAAATTGATAAGGTAAGATTAAATTTTAATTTTAATAAGAAAATTATGCTCATACAAGATACAAGTCCATAAAAAAAAGAAACCATTATTAATAATTAATATTATTTAACACTACGAGGGAAGGAAATGGATTTATCAGTAAAATGATATATTACATTTTATTAGTTGGCTTCTATGTACATAATTGCAATATAATATGAAAAATAGCTCCTAAAATTTACTAACAATAAACTCTAGAGCATGTTGATAGATTATTTATGTTCTGGTCAAGTAAAATAAATTCTAACAAGAATAATATCAAAAGGCCTCTTATTAGATTTTTTTTAAACTTTGAGACTTGTAGTAGTCCCTGAGAAGTTTTGTTATACTTTAATAAAAAAAACGAGATATTATACCGTTTGTAAGAAAACGATGGAAGAAAATTTGGTAAAGTTCTTATGTTCACATATTTCTTTTTCTTTGATAGCAAAAAGGTCTTGTGTCCCAGAGGTTTTTTTTTTTTTTATATTCGTTACTGTAAAGTATGTTTAATTAATCTAATAATAATTTTTTGTTTTGGGTTGTTATACTTATTTTTATACATGGCTTATTTATTCTCTTTTAAACTCCGCTATACGAAATTCGCTCACTGATAAGATCGCCAGACTAGACTATCTAACGGTCATGTCGATGGTAGCGGTCACAACATTAGTTATATCATTCGAATTTTTATAGATGGAAACAACTCCAGCTTGAACATTTGATCGTTTGTAATGAATTACACAATTATAATATAATATGCAAACAGACTCGTTTTGAACTGACCATAATTCACTTAACATAAAAATTAGAAATTTTTGTACAATTGAATCAATCACATTACCGGAGTGAGCCCGCAGACTTTGATACTTGAAAGTATCAAATTGACCTTAATTGCTATCTGGTAAAAAGGGATCTAAATCCATACCATCTTTTGTACTGGTTATTACAGACTGAGACAATAGTCTTAAAGTCATTATTAAATTAGAAGTTTATAGAGTACATAGAATTTCAATCACAGACGATTGCTATGCTTGTACAATCATTTTCTTTTCGCAGACCAAACGCCTTAAAACGTTCCATGTTTGTTTGTGCTGAATACTTTCTTGTAAATACATTTTTGTAACGATAGTAATAGACATAACACTTCTCTGCATTATTCTTAGCAATCTCGAAAACTAAAACAGAAATGTAAATGTATACTGATATTGGTCAAGAATCTGCAGGAGATTATAGTTTAATAAGAATTATTGTAGAAAATAATTTATTATTCTATTATGCATTTTTTCATTTTTCAATTCTTTTGATAGAATATTAATGCACATGGTTTCTTCCCAGTGTGAATAAAAAGAAGACATTGTCTTCCAAAATCTTTAGTGATGTTGGTATCGTCGGCTTCTTTTTATCGTTGTTGAAAATAATGCGCTCTCTGTTCCAGTAATATGATTGATCATCTATGCGAAGAAAATAAGTTTTCTGATGCTTTAAATAAATATTTTTCAAGAGAATTTTAATATTGGTTTCTTTTAGAAACGAGATTATTATTTTTACCTTTTAGCAGATTCATGTCTTGCTTATTCCTTGTTACTGTGGTTGAATTCTATTTAAATAATAATTAACATGAAATCTCTACGAAGGAGAAACCATTGGAAAATGAAGCTTATGTGCCTAGATCCGATGCTGGAATAGAGTCTTTTTCTTGGATGTGCTATGATTTTCGATTGGAATAAAAATTGTAGAGCCTTAAGCTTATCTAAAACTATTTAAGGAAGAAGTTTATGTTTGAAATATAACAAATATAGAAAGAATAGAAGAGCACCGAAAATTGAATTAAATAGTAATACATACTTTAATTAAATTCAAAAAAACTTTTTTTACTAATATCCGAAAATAATCAATGCATTTTAAGATATTTTTTAAGATATTCACAGTTTTTAAATATTAATCACTACCGTATGTAATAATTAAATAACCTTAAATAACATTAATAATTTCTGTTTGTTTATTTATATAGAACACGTGTTGTCTATATAAAGATATCAGAATATAGATATCACTGATTTACTTAATGCAATAATTCGAAATCGCTTTGCCCGCATATCGTAAATACTGACGAGCTGTATCATGTTTACCCTATTTAGTCGATGTTCTTGCATCGTAAAAATTTACTCTCATCATTTTTTCCCAAACGCGCTAAAAGAAGTATAACTTTCCAACTTTTTGTTTTTATTTTAAATTAAATCTTTTCCTTTTTTATTATAAATTTTTACGAACTTAAGCTCATTAAATAGTTTGATTGTGTAATATCAACAAAAGTATCTTAGATTTAAAATGTTTCTTTTCATCAAAATCTTAACACTTATCGTGAGTTTTATTTCTTTTTTTTACTAATACTTTCATTTTTAATGCTTGTACAATCTTAAGAAAAATATCTTCCACAAAGTAATATGCAATAAGTGTTAAATAAAGAAAAATATTAACCCTTTGAACTCAACGCCGTTTCGGACGTTGGCAACTAGCTGATAGATGGTATATTGTTTCGGCAACGTATATGCGGGAGTTTTCACATTATATAGTATAAATTTTTAGCTAATTAAGTTATTATAATGATTTTATATACATTTGTATCTGTAGTAGTCGAGGAACATAATTTGCAAAAAAAAGATCTCTGCATAAAACAATTCGTCGAAGGTTGTCCAACTGGAACTCGTTTTCATTAGAGCCTGTATTATGAGACGTGGTTGTGTTTTTTCGTCTTTCCATTGTTATAATAAAAAAAGAAATAAAGAAATTGATTAACAATCACTAATGGTACATTATGAGATCACAAAACTAATTTATTACTACAAAGATCTCTTCTATTCGACGCTTCTATATGAAATGTGCTCTTGTAAACATAAGTAGTGTTTTAGTGTGAGAAAATAAGA
Source organism: Polistes canadensis (assembly GCF_001313835.1). NCBI lineage: Eukaryota > Metazoa > Arthropoda > Insecta > Hymenoptera > Vespidae > Polistes > Polistes canadensis. The sequence goes on from NW_014569863.1 coordinate 63,648, forward strand.
ATAAAAGAAAAGGGATTGCTTATTGAGGAAGCAGATGTTTGTTTAATGCAAGAATAGAAGAATTAAAGGCTACCAACTGCTGCTTATCGAAAGAAGGTTCCTAATAATAAAGCGATAAAGAAGTATACTTTCCAAGGCAGTTAATATCTTTTCTTAGTATTAGGATTTCTTCATTAACACTATTTCTGCCACGATTTTTGTTTATCTATTTCGACCAAAAGGTGTCTTTTGACACTTTTACATTTCATTGCAAATAATTGCGAAAACTGTCAGGATTTAAAATTACCAATTATTATAAATATAAATAATTTAAACAATAAAACACGAACAATAATTAAAAAATATTACCTTTTTTATTTTTTTGTTTATTAGAAGGATAATCAAACATTCTAGTATTATTAACTTTAACATAGCGAACTTTTAGTCTCATATATAAAAATTCAATCTTTGTAACAAAAAAAACAGTAACCATGAAAATAACATTGTAATAAAATTTGTTCCTTATTCAATACCATAGTTTTTACAAACCAATGGTTGCTCTACCAAGTACTTTTCGCACTGCAAGCACGTTCCCGTTATCTATTTGGCACTTTTTTTGCCTACTTGGAAAGGATGTGGTTTTACGAGAGACTAATGAATGTTTTGGACATTTTTCATATTCCGCTGCAAGTTCTTCTCCTAACTGGAATATAAAATCTTTCCGTGACATATTTTCGCCTGTTGTTTCTGTGCACAGGACCCATGAGTTTATGCGGGCCAAATCGAGGATGCTATAGAATACAATGTATTGTATGTTCATTGCTTTTTTCAGTATCCTCTTTAGAATCAGTCAACAATCTCATTCTTTTTCGACGTCTACTTGCATTCAAATTGTTTTTCTTTTCATCGGAGCTTGACGAGTCATCTTCATAATCGCTAGCGAATTCGTCACTTCCAAATGAATCATTCAATTCATTTTCTCTTTCAAATTTCGAGCTATCAGTTTTCAGTTCAATTTCAATTTCAGCTTTCAGTTTCTTTGCTTATGTTATTTATTTTTTGCAATAACTCCTTCTTTCTAGCAATTCGGGATATCCTTAGAATAATGTGAAAAATATAAAAATTATAATATATATAAAATATAAGGTTATAAAACTATAATTAGGTAAGGTTATTTACGTTCTTCGTAAAAGAGGATAAGACATAGTTTTACTGTATGATATATACGTATGATTACTTGTATTACAAATACTTTTACTGCTTACTTACCTTTAATACTAATTTATAAAATGTTTTTTTTTAATTTTTCACGAATGCAAACAACATTCAAGAGTACTATGAATTCACTACCAGGATTGCAGTACAAAATACGTTATTCAATTTGTTTATAACAAGTCACTGAAATGATTTACAGTAAAATGTGACATAGCGAAAACAAAGCATATATCAAAGTATTTTCTGTTACAACCGAAATCGGAATTCCATAATCAGATTACAATTGATATTTGATACAATTGCAGTTTATATTTATTTGTAAATCGATTTAAAATTAGACACTGTTATGAAATTCTTAAGGTGTCAAAAGACACCTCATGGTAAAAATAGGTATACCATATGCACATTTTTAGATCCAGGATGAGCTGAAGAATAAGGATATTGCGAAATTAATTTAACAACTGTTGTATGAAAAATCAAAAATTTAATTGTGGAGAAATGATTAAACTTAGAGAATAATGTTAAGTTGAAATTTGAAAAGTGTCTTTTGACACCTTTTGGTAGAAATAATGTTAACATATAAAGTTTTACTACAGCATTAAAACATACTTGCAAATCTTTATTTCTCAAATCCATCGTATCTCTAAGCGGCTTAAAGATCCAAAACACACTTCGCGTTATCTTTTGATGTAAAGCCGGCTGATATATTTCTTATTTATCTTAGCAATTGTACCTTATTTTCAATAGATTTTTTTTGCTTTTTCAATAGAAAACGATATGAAAACATAAGAATCTTAAAAAGTTGCGGTAAAATAAGTTTATTCGTTATATTCACTAATAAACGTTGAAGTACACGGCAAGTATAAAATCCGAGTTATGAGCTACACTAACATTGTCTCAACTTTAGTAACAGCTAAGCGCAAAGGGTTAAAGTATTACTAGTTTATTCTCTTTATTCAAAATTGAAATTAATAACCTAAAAAGCAAACGTAATACTTTAGAATTATTATATTGTATTGCAATTTTCTCTTATTAAGTTAAAAATTTCTACTGTTACTCTCTCTTCTAAGTTTTCGGTTTGCTAGCACTTTTGTTTTATTTATTCGAAAGACTTATTTTACTTTCAAGTGGTTATAGCACATTTAGATAATATATATTTTATATCCATACTATAGGTTTAAAATCGCGTCATAAATGGTTTGAAAAGTTATATTTGCTTGTCACGGAACAAAAAAGAGGTTGAATATATTTCTTCGAAAAAATAAAACAATAAGAAAATAATACAAAGATTATTGTATACATATTTTTATGAAGTTTTATTAGTATGGTAGATTTAGTATTAACAACGTTTCAAAACAGAAATAGTTAAATATTCTAATTTTTTCAAAATAAGGAAAAATCCACACTAAAGTTAAAGGCTTTAGCAACACAATTAGTTATCAAATAAATACATTTTACCAAATAATTGATATAAGGTATCATTTTTCAAAAACATTTGTCTCTATTGTTAGTTTTTTAGAGACGCAGTTTCTGTAGATTCCGTAAGAGAAACAAATAGAAACAAACAATTCTGATCTGCAATAGATTTTTTTGATATTCCTAATATTTTCTTTATTTTACTATGTTTTCTTCTATAGAAATATTAAAATTATAAAATCATATTTTAGGCAAGCGAAAAATTTGGAAAACAGTTTTAATGTAATAATATTGCAACAATTGACGGGCTGCACTTTTCAGCTTTGCATATCTGGTTATAATACACTTATAGTATGTATAGGATGAGATAAATAAACTTATGAAAAACCTTTAATGTTTATTGATTGACGTATATTTCTTTTTTTTAGGGCTCGGTACACAAAGAAGGGTTGACATTAATTATATTCTTTGTATATGCTTTTTGCGTCTTAAGTACATTGTTTATTTACTGTTACATCGGCGAGTGCCTTATTCAAGAAGTAATAAAAATAACTAATCGAAAAAAAGAGTGTCTTATTTTCTTTGATTTTAAGCAACGCTATTAGCGCTTCGCCTAATAAGTTTTATAATAACAATTAATTTTTTTTATTTTCTATTTTATTTTAACGGCTTAGCTACATTAAAAGGACTAGTTCTCATAAAATGAATAAACTCAACTAGATATAATCACAATCAGTAAACGAATAGCTGATCTTTGCGAAGAACAATGTAGTGATTACCCCAGAGAGCAATAGGAACGAGCTTTTTGGAAAAGTTTTCTATGTGTATAATATTTCGTAATAGAGTTACAAAGGCCCACATTTACTTACAAAATTGAAAATTAGGATTTTATTCTATGATTATTTTTTTATTTTTTGTTCAATAATTTATAGATAATTGTAAGTATATTTGAATATTGGATAATTATATAAGGAAAATTTAAATTTTTTCAAAATTATTAATATAATAAAGATATTTTCATTATATTTATTTAAATTCTTCTAGAAAAATATTTTGTTCTCTAGGCTAAACATTTTTTAAATTATAATTTTATTCTTATTAGGAAAGACTTGAAATTTATTGATATTTCTACTGTTTAACAAAATTGATAGTTATCAAATTCAATAGGACACTCTTTATTAAATCTATTATCTAAATAAACGCCATAAAAACTTTTTAAATAATGTAGAGTATGAGTCTAAGCAACGCATTTTATACTTATGAGTGGTATAACATTTCACCGATCAATCAAAAAATGATTTACATGTGCATGCTACGAATGAAAAAACCACAACACCTGACTTCTGGAAAATTCTTTATCCTATCATTGAGTACTTTTACCGACGTAAGTATTTCTGATGTTGTGTGTGTAAAGAATATAAACCCTGCATAGAATTAAGCAATATAATATGTTCTTTAAATTCTGTTTTACAGATTCTTAAAACTTCAATGGGATATCTTTCAGTATTACGAAATTTTCTGTGAAGAGCTATTTTCAATTACGCTGCTTAATATGACTATCATCTTGTATAAATAAAAATCGTTCTCCGTTCATCAATACACTTTTAATCAAAAGCTTTATATATAGACATAATTGTAATAATTTATAGCGGTTTTTTTAGTTTTAGATCATGAGGACAATATCTATTCAAACAAATCAATTGATCTTCATTTAAGAACTTACACGACTTTCTTTGTAGAAAAAAAGTTAATTTTTTTAATTTTCCGTTTTTTAGTTCTTTATCTCGTTATGTAATAAGTAAATATAGGTTTATTGCTTGTACCGCATCTTTTTAAATGTAAATATAATTGTATGTAAGAATTATTGTGGATGACATTGATATGAATGTATAGGTAGGAATAAGCGATTGAGTGGCAATAATTAAAATCTTAGCACATTCCTCAAAGAATAATTTACCAAAATTGTATGCTTAAAGGCCTTTTTAAGATAACAAACGCGCATGTGCAAGCTACATCATATAGTGACAATATACGTCACTATTTATTTCTAGCTATTTCGATACCTTTTAATTTCGGTTTGTTAAACATTAACATACATTAGTACATGTAAAACTTCTTATCTTCTCCTCTTCTTCTTCTTGTTCTTTTTGTTAGGACTTCGTCCTGTTATAGGTATATGTCCTGTATATATATATATATATATATATATATATATATATATATAATAGCTATTTTGTGTTTTTATTGCTATTTCCGGGAGCGTTTCATTGTTTTTACCGAGTGTAGATTTCTAGTCTCATCCCTCGAACCCTCTCCTTTGTCTGGGTTTAAGACCAGCTAGGTATTAACTAGGCGGAGTGTCGTATATATATGCGGAAAAAATGTAAAAATATCAGGTTAAAAAAAGCAAGCATTCAGTGTTGTCACAAGCTTTAAGCAGTTAACTAAAACTGAAAACAGGAATTAGGGCAATAACATATAGCTTTCAGAATGTTCAGGTTAAAAATGCCGAAAGTTAAAATTTAAAACAATGGTACCAGTACCTGATGACAGCTGAAACGAACCAGTCAGTAATATCTGTCAGAAAAACAAGATTCTCCAGTACTTATGCATATAATGAAAATACTAATTAGTTGCTGGGACACAAGAACAGTTGGAATAAACTTATAATTAGGTATTACAAACTTTTTTTTTTTTTATTACCTCCATACATCTTCACTATTTGTCTGTAGGCATTTGGTAAATTGTAATATAAGCGAAATATATTATAGTAGCACGTGGACAGTTCCTCCAATAGCGTCGCTATTGTCATTTATTTCTCTTAATTTTTTACTAAGTCTCCTGAGTGGATTCTTTTGAGCCTTTTAGGGATATATTGGTTGTAGCTATCGTTGACTAGCGGGTTTATGCGCGTATAATTTCTTCTCTTGTATCGGCAGGTTGTCATGGTTATTTCTTCTTCTATCCTGAAAATATTTAGGTCCTTGCTTATTTCTTCGTTACAGACATACCACGAAGCATTTACGATTTTTTGTATGTTTATAGATTGCTGAGCCTCGAGCTTGGCTATGTGACTTTTCGCTGCTATTCCCCATAGCGGTATTCCTTTGATCCACAGATTGGTTTTATTATTTTTTTGTAGATTATTAGTTTGTTCTCCACACTGAGGAAAAACCAAATACAAAAACTACTATATAACTATATAATACAGAAATTCCGTAAGTAACGACGGTCAAGTATTTGGGACTACATCAAGATTCTAAACTAACATTGAAAAAGCATATAAATGCCAAAATTGAACAAATTTGTCTAAAAAGGAGACAAATGGCTTGGCAAACTGTAAAAAATCTAAATTTAGCATAGAGAAAAAACGTGATAAATTTACAGTTGGTAGAGTTAACCTTGATCTTCCTATTACGTAACCATTTTTGGAGAGAGTTAATTTTGTATTGTAACGATTGAATTACTTGTTGCGGGTCTTTGTTTATGGTAAGCATTGCCGTGTCGTCTGCAAATGTTAAGATTATGCAGTTTGAATTTATTAAGATTTCTGCCGTATAAAGGGTGCAGAGAATTGTTCCGACGATACTTCCCTGCAGAATCCAAACTTTGATTAGTTTGATGTTCGAACGAGTGTCTTTTATTTTTACACAGAATGTTTTGTCAAAAAGGTAAGACTAAAGGTGTTTGTATACGAGTGTGGAAAGTGTTTATTGATTGTTTGTAATAATTTTTGATGCCACACATTATCGAAAGTTTTTTCTACATCTATTAAGAAAGCGGAACAGTACTTTTTATTTTCTAGAGCTGTAATTATCTTATTATTTAGTCTGTGTACTTGTTCGATGGAAGAATGTTTGTTTCGAAATCAAACTTGATGGTCAGGAATCTAGTTTCTGTGAGAAATTATTCGTTTCATTCTTTCATATATTATTTCTTCCAGCCGTTTTGATAGTAACGTTAAGAGTGATATCAGTCTATAAGAGTTTAAATCAAGCGTATCTTTATTAGGTTTAGGAAGCATTATAATTTCCGCGAGTGTCCAAGTACTTAGGAAGTGATGGACACGTAATATTGCGGTAAATAATATTGTAAGCATCCTAATTGCTATTGGTGGCAGTTCCTTTAGTACTCTACCCTTTATTAGATCGTAACCTCGTGCCTTCCTTGTTTTTAGTGTCTGTGTATGTTCAGTATGGTAGTTTTGTGCTGTGAATATATTTTCTAGGTTTGTTGCGGAAATTTCCGCTTGTGTTTCTGTATTTTTCGTCCATGAGCCGTCAAGATTTCGTATTACTGGTATTAATTTTTCTGGTCTTTTGAATCCTCTTGTTGTTGTTTAATAGAGAGTAATTAGTATCTTAATGAAGTGAAAGTGATGTCAGGTATCTTTCGAATTCTACATTATTGTGATTCTGTATGATAGACTTCAGATCTTCGGGTAATTTGTTTCGTAGTCTTTTATTACTCCTTTTTTTATTCTGCCACCTAGCTTTAGCTTGATTTTTTTATTTTATTTTATGCAAAGTATTGCTAGGATATGACATGGTTTTTCTGGATAAAACATTTTGAGATGCAGACGCCCACGCTTTTTCTTTTATAGTATCTGTAAAATTATTGACTGCTATTTCTATTTGAAAAGAGGTCTTGAGCGGTCAAATATCATCAAATTTGTACTTCTATTGCACAAAGTTGGCGATTTTTTTTACATAGGATTGGTTAGTTCTTCTAAATGAATAGAAACCGATTGTTTATGATAATTAATATTTTTTAATACGTCATCATATTTCATACTATTAAATTAAACGATCGTAATATAATGTTTAATTATAACAATGATTATGATGCTTTTTATTTATTGTAAGTGTGTTGACATGGTTCAATATTTTAAAAATAAATGACATAAGAATTTGATAATATAATTATTAATCAACGACATTATGATTTAATTTTTACTATATGTTTTTGTATAAAATTTAATAAATTAATAAACAAGTAGATAGACTCTGCCTAGTGAATACCTAGCAAAGTAAGTACTTTTGGTAAAAACAATAAAGCTCTTCCGGAAATAGCAATAAAAGCTATTATAACAGGACGAAGTCCTAATAAAAAGAAAAAGAAAAAGAATAAACAAGTTAATAAAAATCATTGACTAGTCATAAAGTCATGCAAATTTCTAGACAGATTTGTTAAAAATATTTATTTAGGATAATCCAATAAAATATCTTAAAATATATTGAGAATACGTTAAAACAGTTTATTTAATTGTTAAGTTTTTGTATATTTCAAGTTGATTTTTTTTCATTCACTCATTACGGTTTTTGCAGATTAGAAAGATCATTTTTTTTAAATCTGTAATAAAATAAAGATAACTTCAAAAAAAACATCAAAAATAACATCAAAAATAACTTCAATTGTCCCGCGTGCTAATATAATACTCAACATTTGTCGAAAAGACGATAAAATGATAAAAAATTAAAATAATATATTAAATAATATTATTAAAGGTTTAATTAATAAGTAAAATCTCCTAATTTTTTTATACTTAAGGAAGAAAAAGGGTTTTATTAACATAAGAAATAAGAAATAAGAAATAAAAAAATTGGTTGAGCCAATATTACAGGGAATAATACTTTATCGGCTCGTCAGGGAAAATCCTTGTAGCATAAAAACCCTGGTTATTAATTTAAATAATTTAAATAACTTTAATATTACTATATATGAACACTTTATACATATGGAAATTTAATTAATTCACATCCATTAGTTGATCTGCTTGTGATTCAATGGACATGTGAGTTCCAAAAAGCCTATAGTAGCTAAAATATGATAGAAATAGTTTAGTAGAGACGTTATCTAAATATCGTGTAAGTACAGCGTACATTGTAGTATAATGTCGGGTTGCAGAAACTGTTGTGTCAATATTTATTGAAAGATTTAAATCTTTACGTAAAAGGTTGATGAGTACATCAGAATTTTCAGAGTTGAAATAAACATTAAAATCTCCACATAAAATAATCAGTAGCTTATCCACGTCTTAACCCATATATGCCCCACCAATTTCTGTGTATGGAAATAGCGCCTTTTTAAAGAAATGAATAATATCTTTAATTTTTTATAATTTGGAGAAATATAAATTGCTATTAAAAGAATTATTGTACCATCTTCAATTTTACACTCCGTTATTAAAAATTTACCCACTGATGACTTCTCAGAACTAACATAATCGGACTAACATAATCGGACATTATCATGTCGATAATAGGAGTCAGAATGTTAGTATTATCATTCGCATTATGATAGATGAAAACTCCTCCAGCTACACCATTTGATCGTTTGTATTTAATTATACACTTGACATTTGGTGTACTAACAGACTCATTATCATCTTACCAAGTTTCACTCAAATTAAAAATTTCAGATTCTTGTAAAATGAAATCAACCATATGACCGGAGTAAGCTCGCAGACTTTGAAAATTTAAAGTATACCGGGTCAAGCCTTTTCTTTGGTTTACAAAATGTTGAATGTCTTTACTAATTGTCACTAAGCAATTATTCTAGAGTCTCTTATATTCATCTTAAAGATTAAATACTACAGTTGATGGTCTTCAGTCGTTATAGAAAGTATTATCATTGTCTTTTGTTTTAATATATAAACCTTGAATACTTGTTACGCGTGACAAAGCGACGTAAACTGATGTCAATTGATGTTTTTTACCGTATTCATAAACAATTTCGGGTTTTGTGCTTCTTTATATGTTAATTGTCGTTGCACAAGCACAAATTATAGGTAAATGTGAACGCTTAACGTTAATTGTTTTATTGTTTTTAAGAGAAATAGTTAAAGATCTACGTCGAATTAACAGTGCTGTTTTTTAAACCTGAATAGCAGCAACATGTCCAGCTACTTTCTTTTAGATTTTCTAGCAACTTTATAGTGAATCTGGAAACTCAAGCCACACAACATTTACTTTTTCATTATCATTGTATTCAATATGAACTAGTTTACCTACAACTCTATTTGCTAATCCATCAGACACATCTATGTTTGCCGTTATCATGAAAAAAACATCATTCTTGAATATAGTTTTATAAGGAAGTCCTCTAGTATCAATAAATGACATTTTTTGCAGCTCTTGAGGAAAAGAAGCTATAATCTTATGTGTGTGTGTGTGTGTGTGTGTGTGTGCAAGACTTAAAATTTTATTGTTATATCTTCTTACAGCTTCATTTGTATTAAATAATCAAATTCCATGCAGACATTTAGTTTCTGTTTCTTCAATATTTAAAAAACGTGATTCTAATAAAGCTTATTCCGATACGCTATGTTTTTCACTGTTTCCAATGCTAGTTAATATTGAAGCAAATCAATGATTAGCTTGCCATATAACTTCATCTAACTCAAAAAAGAAAACAGTGCCTTCCAAAATCATTCATGATTTCAGTGTCGTCGGCTTCTTCTTATCGTTGTTGAAAATAATGCGCTCTCTCTTCCAATAAAATGATTGATGCTCTATGCGGAAAGAAAAAGTTTTCTAATGTTCTAATGCATAAGAAATCGCACAGCATGATATCTAGTTTATTCATTTTCAACCTAAATTGGTGATAACTATAGAGAAAAATGAAACGAATTAAAATTAACAAATTATAATACATACACCGATAACCTTAAAAAACTAATAAATAATAATACATTCTGTAATTAACCTTAAAAAAGACATTTATTACTAATATTCACGAATAATCAATGTTTTTAAGGATATTTTTTTGGATATTCATAGTTTTTTAATATCAATCACCACTATATGTAACAATTAAGTAATTTTAAGACACATAAATAATTTTTATCTGTATTGATATAAAACACGTGTTTTGTATATAGAAATATCAAAATATAGATATCAGTGAACGTTATAAATGGAAGGGAGATATATCGAATCACTTCATGCCGTAAAATTGAAATTGCTTTACCCGCGTATCGTAAATACCGACAGACTTTGTAATGTCGGTTTTTTCGTATCGTTCGACGCGAGTTATGTTACAGTGTACGAGGTATGAATTCACACACGTAGGTAATAACGAATGATTTACTTAGTTCAGGTAAGTGAGTAAATAATCAAACTAAAAGAAGTTAATTAAAATGCTTTTACTGATTAATACGTCGTTACAAATTGAATGCCCGCCAGAGAGAGATTCGTCGCCGGTGCGAGAGAAGTAATTAGGCCAGTAAATAAGAGGCAAATGAGAAACTTTCAGGTGGACCTATTCGACAGTTTGATACAATGGTAATTCGACGTCGCTGAATCAAATAATGCTAATTTTTTTGCAATACAATGTTGCGTTTACAAGAAAAAGGATAAAAAATAGCCGTATCTTAGAATCTAGGCATTGAATCGAAAAAGTTTCAAACAAAAGTTGTAGAGAATGAAAAAATACATAAAAAATTTCGCAGGTGTATCTCCGTATTTGCAAAAATAAGCGAGAAAATAAAGGTGAAAGGTAATTGTAAAAGAGAGAGCAAGCTACGCCTCTTCGTTGGTCTTTACACGTGAGCGAGCTAGTGTGCGTTATCTTAGGGTCTCTCGGTCGTGAATGCGAGGGCGAGTGAGAAAAAAAATGGATACTTCTCCCTTTCTATTTGTTTAGGCGATAGCGAGTATTTTTGTTTGGGCCATCGATTTTGTTGAGTGTTCCGTATTATATATTTCTAATATTTTTTCATGCTGTAGCGAGAATTTTTCGTCTTGACCAGCGAGTGTCGAGCGTTATGTATATCTATATATATATTGGCGTATGAGCGCGGCATTTTTAAATCGAATCTTGATGCTTATGGTTCGCCGTTTTTTTATTTATTGTCAAAAATAGTGAACTTTGATTAAAAAAAAAATAATAATTCATTTTAACAGAAACTATTATTATTTAGTCAACAAATTATGTATTTTAGGAAATTTTAAATTAAAGATTTGTTGTCTCCTAAATATTTATTTGTGTATCAAATTAAATAAATGTTTGAAAAAGAAGAATTTTATATCTACACATAAAATAAATTCAAGATATACAGGAAAGGATATTCTAAAAACGTGAAATTTATTTTTTGTCTAGACATAATTTTAATTCATTTTTATTATGTTATAAGAAAACAGAAATGCATTTTTATTCATCTTCAATATAATGAAAATTGTAAGAAAAAAATTGAACTTTTGTCAAGTGGCACGCTACCGTAAGTAGTATCGTCTCTGCTTCTCACGCGGGTAGTTACCGTTCGATTCTTCGTGGGGGAATTATTTTTTAAGCTTTTCTATCCATAAGGTAATAGAAATTCTTTTTACATTTCTTAATGTTTCATTATATACAGGAAAGATATAGAAAGATATACATTATTATTTTTTACTATATTRAAGAATAATATATTTTTATATTAAAAAAATAAAATGTTAACTGTAATTCAAGTAATAAATCTTCCTTTATTTGCGCAAGATAATAAAAAATTTATTGCTTCAAATTTTTTGTAATATTTTAATTTTATTTCCTGTATATAATTAAAAATTAAGAAATGTAAAAAGAATTTGTATAACTTAAGGATAGAAAAACTTAAAAAAAAAAATAATACCACCACAAAGAATCAAACGGTAACTACCGGTGTGAGAAGCAGAGACGATACTACTTATGCTAGCGTTTCATTTAACAAATATTCAATTTTTTCCTTACAATTTTTGTGATAGTGAATCTGAATAAAAATCCATTTCTGTTTTTATAACATTATAAGAATGAAATAAAATTTTGTCTAGACAAAAAATAAATTCCACGTTTTTAGAATATCTTTTCCTGTATATCTTGAATTTATTTTATGTGTAAATATAAAATTCTTCTTTTTCAAATATGTATTTAATTTGATACACAAATAAATATTTAGAAGACAACATAACTTTAATTTAAGATTTCCTAAAATACATAATTTGTTGACTAAATAATAATAGTTTCTGTTAAAAAGAACTATTGTTTTCTTTTAATCAAGGTTCATTATTGTTTACAATAAATAAAAAAATAGCGTGCCATAAGCATCAAGATTCGATTTAAAAACGCCGCGCTTATACGCCGATATATATAGATATACATAACGCTTGACACTCGATGGCCAAGACGAAAAATTCTCGCTACAGCATGAAAAAATATCAAAAATATATAATACAGAACACTCAAAAATCGATAGTTTAAACAAAAAGAATCGCTATCGCCTAAACAAATAAAAAGGGAGAAGTATCCTTTTCTTTTCTCACTCGCACTCGCATTCACGACCAAGAGACCCTAAGATAACGCACACTAGCTCGCTCTCGTGTAAAGACCAACGAAGAGGCGTGGCTTGCCCCCTCTCTTACAATTACATTTCACCTTTATTTTCTCGCTTATTTTAGCAAATACGAAGATACACTTTTGAACATTTTTTATGTATTTTTCAATTCTCTACAACTTTTGTTTAAAACTTTTTTCGATTCAATGCCTAGATTCTAAGATACGGCCGTTTTTATCCTTTTTTTCGTAAAAGCAACATTATATTGCAATAAAATTAGCACCATTCGATTCAGCGACGTCGATTTACTATTGTATCAAACTTTTGAATATGTCCACCTGAAAGTTTCTCATTTGCCTCTTATTGAGTGGCCTAAATGGTAAGCACTTTTCTTGTGCTTCTCATCGCATTCCAATTGCACGGCCCTTTATCTCAGGCCGCCTCGCTCAGGCATCAAGGATGTTTAGTTTACATATGATGATAAGGACATTGGCCGTTTGGCAACCAGATGCCTAGAGGCYGAATCATATAACTCGCGCGCATCGTAAAAATTCACTCTTATCACTTTTTCTCAAACGCGCAAAGAGAAGTATAACTACAAAAAGAAAGAAAGAAAAGTACAAAAAGTCAATTTCGCTATTATTAATTTAAATATGAGATAACATGGCAAATTTTTAACCTCTTATTTGTTAATATATATGTAGGATTACTTTGTTTTCTCATCAGTCTTTCTACGAATATCTTAATATTAAAAAGTAGGAATACTGTTTTTAATAATAAATTGTTCGTAAAGATGAATAGACTTTTTCAATGTAAAATGCAATTTATTCTGTTATAATACAATACAATACAATAATCGACGTTCGCTGTTTGATGGCTAAACGATGACTAATTCTTAGATCTTTATTCTTTATCAACTGTTTACTCGCATAGCAACGTACCGCTGCACGCCGCTACATCCCAACGGTCCTACCAACTATACAGTGTTTTATTTCGTAGTCCCTTTGTCTAATTTCCCCTTCCCACATATATATGTTAAGAAAATCTATTTTCTCTAAAATTGAATTTACTGCGCTAGCGTGATTGAATTTTCAACTTAAAACAGGAAATAGTGAGTAGAGAGAGACAGACAGATACGAACAAAGAGACAGATAAGAACAAAGAGAATAGAAAGTACGCGTGTGAGTTTTCTAGCAATAATCAAAAAAATAAGTAGTTTAAGAAAAAGAAAAGTAGATAAAAGTGTAACGAGGGAGAAGGAATGTTAATTGTCGTTTCTCTGTTACAGGTGAGATTGTAAATATTGTAAATATGATGTAGTTGGTAAATAGATTTTGGAATCTCTGTTAGAGAGCAACCGATTGAGTTTTACTTTCCTAAAAAAATCTAACTAATATAGAATTTACAGGATTTTCTGCTATATATATATATACTTTTTAATAAATTTACGTACTATAAAAATGTTCGTTGATCTCTACGCATAAACTTTATAAATCCTAAATATTATCACAGATAATACGTGAGTAGTCACTGACTAAAAAAGAAGATAATATTTTTGCGTGAATCAGTTCTTCTTGACTTAGAAGCATCGCGATCTATATTTACATCGAAACTATGATCTATTTGTATTGAGTCCGGAAGGGAACAAAAATGAAATTTGAAAGATTTTCATCTGGAAATCCTTTATTATATCTATAATGAAATAAAATAAAATATTTTTTTTCTTTTATTATTTCTTTCATCTATCATTTATCAAATTGATTTATTTCTAAAGGAAAAGAAAACAAAACAAAAAAAATGAAATAATATATGTTGATGCGACCGATGCCTTAATCGGTACTCCAGTGGATTGTAGTGAATCGAAAAATGCCCTTGCGGGTGATATCAAGATTGTTTATTAATAGGAAGGAGGATAGGAAAATAAAAAACCAATAACAAATATATTTGAGCCCAGTCAGTACTAAAAAGTACGCTTTATTTGGYTCGTCAGGGAAAAGCCTTTCGGCATTAAAACCCTGGTTGAAACGTTGAAGAAGAATCCGTACAAATCAGGATAATTCTGGCAACGTGCAGGACCGCTTTTATCCCTTGTCGCTGGCCGAACTTATTAAATGATGTAGTATTGCGCAATACAAGAATTCTCCTCGAAGTAGTTCTCGCAAGTCTCAGCTTTCTAAGTTAGATGAATCTCGAGCGATGAATCACGAGTGACGAATCACGAGTGATCCTAGGCGCAAGAACGTGCTGGGCTTTATACAAAAAAGCGATGCAACGCTGGACCAATCACCGAAAAGCCCGAGGATAACGCGGCTGTCGATACATGTGATTAGCGTAATAAATGTGGTGGAAGAACGCGAGCTAGAAGAAAGACGGAGCTCTTACAAACATCTTGGCGCTACCGTGGTTACCACCAAAAACAAAGATACTGCTTTGTCGCACGTGCCTCACGCCTTGGCAGGGCCGTACACGCCCCGGCGCTTCGCCCTACTCACTCGTTGCGTAGGATACGCAACAATATATATACATATGTAAAGGAAATGTATTCCTTTGATGTGTTTTGTCGCACTTCAAGCAGCTCTCGTTGGACGGATCGATTAATAACATCGGTAGAAAGAAATGAGTGGCGATTGATAAACAAAGGAAGGGAGAGAATACAAGATAAAGCAGATGTGAAAAGGAGTAAAGAATATTCGTTATCAATATAAATAAATAAACTGTTCAGAATAGGTGGGAATAATAAACTTTAATTGTCGTTTTTTTGGTTTCCAGAAAAACAAATTTTAGTTTATTGGTTATCCTCACTTAATGATAAGAGTTTTAGTCTTATAATACGACAATTTTGGTGACAATGGAGAAACTCCAATTCGAGTTTACAGTCGCAGGCACATTAAAGGATGAAAAAACAAATACGATAGTTATAACTTCTATTGCCACGACTGATGGAAGGAAATTTGTTTTACCGGAAGATTGCAGATTTGTAGGAGATCATGTAGAGATATTGAAAACAGAAAGCTTCAGGAGAGTAAAGAATAGTTTAAGGAAAAGATATCAATTTAGAAGAGTTTGGATCAAATTGAGTGAGAAACTAAAACAGGTATACTTAGATAAAGATGAGAACATAATGTTTCRGGACCAGTATCTAGAGGAAATAGAAGAGAAAGAGCCAGAAAGACTAATAGAAGCACCTAAAAGGAAAGAGGGAGAAGGAAATTTGAAACATCTAGCAGACAAATTCGTGATTGAGAAATTCACAAGTAGACACTCAAATGCCAAACAATGGATGGAGACGTTTGAGAAAGAATGTGCAAGATTCGRAATTGTAGAGGATGAAATGAAAATAGAGGTATTGAGGCTATTTATGGAGAAACCATGTTCAGACTGGTACTATGCAACATGGACTAAACTAACAATTGATGCGGCA
>NW_014569863.1:81334-82908 GCF_001313835.1 Polistes canadensis
GGATTCATAACGCAAGAGGGTCATTATCAATGGACCTGCCTACCATTTGGCTTAAAGACAGCGCCGGCTATTTTTCAGAGGATATTAAGTAACATATTGAGAAATCATGGAACAGCAGGATTTTCGGTAAATTATATCGACGATATACTGATTTATTCVGAGACTTTTGAACAACACATAGGCCATATAAGGACAGTACTAGATGTGATAATGAAAGAACAATTAAGGTTGAAATTTAAAAAAGGTTCATTTGCTGCCGACTCTGTGAAATACCTCGGCCATATAATTCCAAACAATTCAGTTAGGCCTGTGAAAGATAACCTAGCTGCAATACAAGATTTTCCAACACCAAAAATACAGAAACATATCAGGCAGTTCCTGGGAAAGATAAACTTTTATCATGAGTATATACCAAAGAGCTCAATAAAGCTGGATCCACTACATAAGTTACTGAGGAAAGGTGAAAAGTTTGTATGATCAAGTGAGTGCAAAAGATCGTTTAAGGAAATAAAGGAACTGTTGTGTTCCCAACCAGTGTTGGAAATATACGATAAAGATCTACCTAAAAGAATCTATACCGATGCATCGCTCGAAAGTATAGGGGCAATATTAAAACAATTACAAAATGACGGAAATGAAAAACCGGTTGCATACTTCTCGAGGAAATTGAATAATTCGCAGAAGAGGAAAAAAGCGATATATCTGRAATGCCTGGCGATCAAAGAGGCGGTAAAATATTGGCAGCATTGGTTGCTAGGAAGAAAATTTGAAGTATACTCGGACCATAAACCACTTGAAAATTTGAATATAAAAGCTAGAACGGACGAAGAACTGAGGGATCTGGCGTATTACTTATCACAATATGATTTTACAATAAAATACRYACCAGGGAAAGAAAACACGGAAGCAGATTGCTTGAGTAGAAATCCAGTATTGGACCCGATAGAAAATGAAGAAGCAACTTTAAAAATAGTAAACTTATTAAAATTAGAAGATATTAAAAAAGACTAAAAACAGAACAGCATAGAAAAGAACAAGAAAGATATAGTATCAAGAGATGGGGTATATTACAGGAAAATGAAGAACAAAGAAAAAATTATTATATCAGAGGAATTAAGTAAAATAATTATAAAAGAAGTACATAAAGAATGGTGTCATATAGGCGTTAAACAAATGCAGAGGAAAATTAGTTCAAATAACACGGCGAAGAATTTAACAAGAAATATTAAAGAAGTCTGTAAAAGCTGTAAAATATGTATAAGAAATAAGTCAAGGGGCCAGAGTAAATTTGGACTATTATCACAGCTGGGTCCGGCGACAAAGCCGTTTTAGATTATATCAATTGATACTATTGGCGGTTTTGGAGGGTCCAGATCCACGAAAAAGTATTTACACTTACTAGTCGACCATTTCACAAGATATGCATTTATATTAACATCAAAAACTCAGAGCGCTAACGATTTCATTAAGCTAGTAGGAAACGTGTTAGATATGGGAAAAATTGAGATGATTCYAACGGACCAATATCCAGGAATTAATTCGAAAGATTTCAAGGAGTTCCTCGAGGAGGCTGA
>NW_014569863.1:84851-93628 GCF_001313835.1 Polistes canadensis
GGACCAATATCCAGGAATTAATTCGAAAGATTTCAAGGAGTTCCTCGAGGAGGCTGATATTAAATTAATTTTTACGGCTGTAGACACGCCTTTCTCAAATRGGTTAAATGAAAGACTCAACCAAACGTTGGTGAATAAAATAAGATGCAGAATWAATGAAAAGGGGAGAAAGAGGAAAGCTTGGACAACGATTGCGAGAGAATGTGTAGATAAATACAATAGAACAGAACACACAGTTACCAGTTTTACGCCAAAATATTTAATGGATGGTACAGACACGAGTATCTTACCAGAAGAAATAAGGGAGGACAAAAATAAAGAAGATTGGACAAAAGATAGAGAGGAAACCTTAAGAAGAAGTATTATGTCGCATGATTATAATAAGAAATTATTTGATGAGAATAAAAAACTCTCCGAATTCAGTATAGGGGGTAGAAATTATATAGAAAATGGCAATAGACTAAATAGGAAAAAACTAGATGAGATAAGGGTGGGACCTTTCACTATAATAGAGAAAATATCAAACTCAATATATAAAATTAAAACTGGAAGAAGAAGATCGGAAGAAGGCTTATTCCATAGTACAAAATTGATTCCAATCTCAAAGATGGAAGAAGAAGGCACAGATGAAAAATGAAGAAAAGTAAGTGGCATAGCTCCACTATTGCTACAACTTTTCTCCCAGGGGAGGGGGAGATGTAAAGGAAATGTCCTTTGATGTGTTTTGTCGCACTTCAAGCAGCTCTCGTTGGACGGATCGATTAATAACATCGGTAGAAAGAAATGAGTGGCGATTGATAAACAATGGAAGGATTGACGGAGGGGAAGGTGATAATAAGAAAGTGAAGATAAGACAGTGAAAAGATGGAGTAATAAACGAGGAAGGAAGAAGACTCGTAAAAGGAATAACAGAGGAAGGGTTGTGCATAGTAAATGGGCAGAAAGGAGAAAAAGGAGAGTTCACGTATGTGGGAGGAAGGGGGGAGCCTTTAAAAGATTATGTAATAGGAAATCAAGAAGCTTAGGATCAAATAAAGGAAATGAAAATTGGGCAAAGGAAATAAAATTGGACTCAGGGCTAGTGGAAGAGGAAAAAAAGATAGAGAGAAGAAATTAGTCGCAGGAATTGATTGAGCAGTATCGTGAAAAGTGCAAGGATTGGAGATCGAGAAAAGAAGAGTTGGAGGGAAGATGGAATGAATTAAAAGAAGTAATTGAAAAAGCAGTGCCCGAAGAGGAAAAGAAAGTTAAAGTATAGAAGGTGGGGGATAGAAAGTGGTATGATAAGGAATGGAAAGGAAAAAAGAGAAAATTAAGGAGAATATTAAAGCTATGGAGGAAAAAGAAGGTACAAAGTTGATATTATATAATATAAATAAGAAAAGGGAGTATAGAAATTGGTGTGTGGCAAAAAGAAGAAAGTTTGAAAGAATGGAGGAAAAGAAGTTAAAAAATGTAGCAGGGGAATGTGAGGTTTAGAAATATATAAACAGGTTCAGGAAGAAGCGGAAAGAAGAAGTAAGCAAAAAGATAAAAGTGGAAGATTGGAGAAAGCATTTCATGGAGAAGCTAGAAGGGAAAGACAAAAAACGAGCAGTTCACGAGGAAGATAGGAGAGAGGAGGCAGGTCAACATGCTGAGATTGACGATTAATTGACCAGAAAAGATTTTGTAAGGCAGGTTAACAGGCTAAAGAAAGGAAAGGCACCAGGAGAGGACAAATTAGAGAATAAAGTGTGGAAGCAAATGCCGAGGGAGGTGGATATAGCGCTTTGGGGAGCTAGTAAGGAAAAAAAGGGAAGAGGGAGAAATACCGGAGCAGTGGAGAAGAGGGGTGGTGTGTTTGATTCATAAAAGAGGTGATAGAGAGAAAGTAAAGAACTATAGGGGGGTTACGTTAACTTGTACAGTATATAAGATCTATGCAAACATGTTAAATGAAAAGTTAAAGAAGGAAATAGAGGGGAAGTTAGCGGAAAGTCAGTTAGGGTTTAGAGAGAGAAGAGGGGCGATAGAGGCAATATAAGCATAAAGTAAACGAAAAACTAAGCAAACCAAAGGGGAAAATTTTTGCGTGTTTCATAGATCTCAAGGAAGCATTCGATCGAGTTGATAGAGGAGTTCTAAAGGAAAGGATGATGGAGATGGGAGTGGGTGTAAAATTAAGGAATAGGATTATGGGTATTTATAAGGTAGCAAGAAATATAGTTAAAGTGGGAGATGTAGAGACAGAGAAGTTTAGGACAGAAAAAGGAGTGAGGCAAGGATGTCCTTTAAGCCCGACACTATTCAATATATATCTGGCGGACTTGAAGGAAGAGATGAAAAAAGGGCAGATTGGGGAGTGCAGAATCGTTAACAAGATAGTATGGAGTATATCTTACGCGGATGATATTGTGTTAATAGCAGATAGAGAAGATGAATTGAGGGGAATGCTGAGAAGGTTTAAAAAATACCTGGAATCTAAGAAAATCACATTAAGTGAGGAAAAAACAAATATTTTGGTATTTGGGAAGAGAAGAGGATGGAAATAGGGGAACAAAGAGTTAGAAGAAGTGGAGGAGATAAGATATCTAGAGTACATACAACAGAAAAATGGAAAAAATGACAAGCATATGGAAGAGAGGAAGAGGAAGGCAATGAAGAATGCGTGAAGTATAAGGGAGAGAATATTTAGGAGTTATGGAAGAAGAAGGATGTTGTTCACAGCGCTAGTGGAAAATGTAGCGTTGTTTGGAGCGGAAATATGGGGTTGGGAGGAAGATGAGAGGATGGAAAGCATACAAAGAAGGTATATGAAATGGGTTTTAGGATAAGATAGGCCGCAGCAAATTTCGAGAAAGGCGCCAAATTTCACATCTCTTGACAAGCTTTTTAAACAATCTCGGAAAGAGCTAGGCTCCCACACGAGGATGGCACATGGTGTCCCTCCAAATTCGGTTCTCAATAAAAATAAGACCGTTGGAGAACTTACCGGAAAGCGCCACCAAATCTTTCGTTAAAAGTACGGAACTAGGCGAACTTCCGCTGTCATCCGAATGGAATGAGCCGAAGAGATACACCATACACCCGCGATCCCTCGATTTCCAAGAACAATCCTTTCTGTCCATAAGCCGTTTCGCCCATCTACATGACCCGGGGGCCGCGGAGCAGGATCCAGGAAATTCCCTCCAGCACGCAACATGGCCACTACCAGCGTCACAACACAACAACGTTTGGTAACCGGGACGACGCTCCCCACTATACAAACCAGACTCACAAACAGACACACTCAAAAAACGCGTCACTCGCTACCCCTACATGATCGTGATACCAAAGCAGGCACGACCAGTGAGGACACCAATAATGTAGTCGCCCGCAAAAATGCAAAATCCAACACGAAACAATATTCTTTCCTATTTCCCGAAATAACACCATCCTTGAATACACAATTATAAAAATAAAATCCACCAACAACACAAATCTTATTCTAATCGCTTTGTACGCTAACAACAAAGAAAATAAGACCTTTACCCCCGAATTGGAGCAGCTCTTCTCTGGCTTAAAGCTTAACAGTGCTAACAACTACTACCTCATGACCGGTGATCTTAATGCTCGCAGCGTCCACTGGGGCAACAGCATGACAAAAATGAAAGGAAACCTCCACAAAATATGGGAAGACAACAACGGTATACAATATAGGGCAGTAATCCACCTACTCGACTAAACTACCTTTCCTAGTGCGAATCCGTTTCTGGACCTTATGTATCGCGAACAATAGACTCCTTATTAGTAACTTAAACAACGGTAAAGTACCAACCAGCAATTACAGTAGAATCCACAAAGCCATACTAATAGATATCATTCCAGACAACAAAGTATATGCCTCAGATCCTTTATCCAACCACAGGTTCATGTTCAAAAAAACAAAATGGTCGTACTTCACCAATAAACTTAAAAATAATTACATTAACCCCGTTCTACACAATATCAACCTTGCTTATACCGAGATAGATCAATACATAAGGGAAATAGATAACACTATCCGACAGGCGATCAGAGAAACTGTTCCAAATACAGCCCACAAGATAACGTACTTAACTATGTTACATACAAAATAAAAAAATTACACAAATACAAATCACATCTCTACTAAGCACTTAACAGATCTTACAGAACAGCTAATCCATACAAAACCCATCACACCCCTCAGCACCTCAAATATCTTATCCACAGAATCAATAACATAACAAAAAACGAATACAGAACGGCTTACGTCAAATACTGAAATGCCCAATTCAAGTCAATTGACCATTTTCCTATTAGCTCCTTTTTCTCAAAAATAAACAGATTCTTTAGACCAAAAAGGCCATACTAAACGCAATAAAAGCTTACTCAACGCACCCAGATATCTAAATGACAACACAGCCTTAAGAAGGATAGTAGACACAAAAATAGAGACACTCACAAGTAATTTTCAAAATAAAGAACAACGAAACCTTACGGTAACACAATTCAGTGAAACTAACCCAGCATATAACCTATCTCAGCAAACAGACACCATATACTTTCACAACAAAATTCAAGTTCACAAAATCCTCACAACACTTCCCAGCAGAACCTCATCCGGCCTCGACAACATCCCTTCCATAGTCCTAAAACACCTACCTGGTACCACAACGAGAGACTACACAATCATATTCAATAATTGTCTTAATAACCGATACTACCCGGAAGAATGGAAGAAAGCAAAAATTCTCCCACTTCTTAAAAAAAATAAACCACCTGATAATGTAGCTAGTTATCGGTCAATTAGTCTAATCTTGGCACGTAGTAAGGCATTTTAAGCAGTCATAAATAATATCCTCAAACATCACTCTGTAACTCACAAGATAATACCCGACAACCAATTTGGCTTCAAAATAAACCATTCTACATGGCACCACATACACAAAATCCTAACAGACGTAAACCACCACCTCCATAATGGAGAGGTCATAGTCGCATGCCTAATAGACTTAGAAAGGGCATTCGACTCGGTCTGGCGCAATGGTCTCTTATTCATCTCAATAAACTGAATTTTCCTGAGGACTTTATACAAATAATCTGGGATATGACTATGAATAAGAAGTTTGTTACGTGGAATGGAAGCACGTACTCTACCGTCACCTTCGACATAATAGAAGGACTAATGCAGAAACAGTCAACTCACCCGAATTATTTAACATATTAACCTACGCAATCCCGAAGCTCTAACTCTTAACACTTTGAGCGCCACGCGTTTTTCTAAAGCAATCCCGTTCAGGCCACGCGCGCCTCTTTTTTTTTTAGAGTTCTCATGTTACACGCTGTCAGCCATTGATGGTTGACGCGGCCTGAACGGAAAGTCAAGTGTCAGCCACCAAAGGCTGACGTGGCGCTCAACGTGTTAAACACCAACAACAACTCATATTCGGCAGCATTTGCAGACGACCTTTTAATACTATATGGCAATAAATCCCTCGCCATGGTTCAATCCAATTTAGAGATGCTTGTAAATAAGATTAACATTATAACAAGACAATTAATTAGAATTTGTAAGCAATAAAACTATATACAACCTTGCTAATATCCCCCCCATCGATAACTTCCTTTTAGGAATTAACCGTCAATAGGCAAACCTAGGAGATAAGACAACGACGCTTACCGTCTCCTGCACTCAGCCATTTAGACCAGTCAAAAAGTGGCAAAATTCCATTTCTTCCGGCAATTGCAAAAAAATTTGACCTAGTGGTAATTCGACGTCGCTGAATGTAATAGTGCTAATTTTATTGCAATCAGATCCCGAGGTATTAAAAAAAGGGTAAAAAGCGTAAAAAAAGGCTGAATCTTAGAATTAAAAAATTAGCACTATTCGATGCAGCGTCGTCGAATTACTATTATATCAAAAAAGGCATTTGTTATTCCAAAAAGTTCATGCTCGCCTCTTACTGACTAGCCGACGGGCGTGAGAAGCAAAGAAGATATTACTTACGCTAGCGCGCCACTTGACAAAAGTTCAATTTTTTTCTTAAAATTATTATGACTTTGAAGCTGAATAAAAATACATTATTGTTTTCTTATAATATAATAAAAATGAATTAAAATTATGTCTAGASAAAAAATAAATTCCCCGTTTTTAGAATATCCTTTCCTTTATAATTCCTATATGAATAGACTTACACCACTTTTAAAATAAACGGTCCCCTTGTGTATTGTTATTTTATTATTAAATATTATCTTTCATATGAGCCGTTTATTTTGAAAATGGCATATGTCACTTTTTCAAAAAAATCGAATTAATGGCAACACTAATTACAATTGAACGGTATCTTTTCATTTAAAAAAAAAAAAATGAAAAAAGTGACCTTTGCCACTTTCAAAATAAACGGCTCATATTGGCTATATATATATATTGTAATATTTATTGTAATATGTGTTAGATACGGTAAGCATCGCCGTCTTATCTCGTAGGTCTGCCGACAAAGACACTGGTGTGTATAGTGTAGGGCGATATGCGTTTGTGTTAGTTTTAAGCAACCTTATCCATCGAAATAGACAAGGAACGGCGTAGACGCAACTAATCGATGCACGAGCAACAAAAGCAATCATCGTTGAGCGATGAATAAACGAGGTTCTGCGTTTTGTAATTGAGTTTCAAATAAAACTGGTTTTCTTATTCAAAATCCTATATATATATATATATTATATATTTAAAAATATATTCGAATATTAATTATATTTAGAATATATATATTAAAATATTTTGTATTATGTATTTTTTTTATAAAAACTGAAACTTATCCTTCTTTAAATTCTAGTATATGTGAAACTGGTTTAAACGATAAATAAAAAAATAAAAGATTTATAAACAATACTTTTGCATGTGTATTATTTACGTAAATATATTTTCTTAGAGTCATCTATCACTACTTTGTTTACGTTATTTTGTTTTTTCTTTGTGTATCCATGGCTTTATCGATCGTTCGCAAGAAAACGCAAGAATAACTCAATGATATTATTAGACCAGTCATTAAGAGCAAAGCGTGAATTTTGGGAAGGAATGCCTTTTTTGATATAATGATAATTCGATAACACTGAATTGAATAGTGCTAATTTTTTTGAATTTGGATCGCTCTTTTCCGAAAAAAAAGGGTTTAAAAGGAAAAAAATTGTTGTATCTTAGAATTTAGGCATTTAATCGACAAAAGTTTCAAGCAAAAGTTGTAGAGAATTGAAAAATACATAAAAAATGTTCTTAAGATGTATCTTCGTATTTGCAAAAATAAGCAAGAAATATTGGTAAAATTGATTTTAAGAGTGGGAGACAAGCCCCGCCTCTTTGTCGGCCTTTACACGCGAGCGAGCTATTGTGTGTTATCTTAGGGTCTCTTGGTCGTAAATGCAAGTGCGAGTAAGAGTGTGTAGGGAGTTTTTTCGCCTTGGTTATCGATTATTGAGCGTTCTGTATACGAGTGCGAGTGAGACAAAAAATCTATGTTTCTCTCTTTCTATTTTTTCATTCGGTAGCGAGAATTTTTTGTCTTGACCATCGAGTGTCGAGCGTTATRTATATCTATATATATCGGCGTATAAGCGCGGCGAAAATAGTAATTACTTCACAGACAAAGGAGAACTAACAAAAATATTTAGAAAACTAAATAACAAAAAGTCATCAGGCATAGACAATATACCGAGGATCGTGCTAAAAAACCTACCAGTTAAAATGATAAATCTATACGGAGTGCTCTTTAATAACGCCCTGAACAACAAATATTTCCGGGCAGCTGGAAAAAAGCAAAGGTAGTAACAATACTAAAACCTGGAAAAGACGCGACGGAACCATCGAGTTACAGGCCTATCAGCTTACTACCGAACATTGGAAAAGACTTTGAAATCCTCGTTAATAGAGCACTAGTTTGCTTCTGTAATGAAAACGATATCATCCCGGAACGACAATATGGTTTCAAACACCGACACGCAGTTAATAAATTAACATCAGACATCTGCTGGGCACTTAATAATAACGAATGCGTGGGAGCGTGCTTAATAGATCTTGAAAAAGCCTTCGATACAGTATGGACAGACAAGCTAAAATATAAAATGATAAAGAAAAAATTCCCAGACCATCTAGTCAAGCTAACTTATAACATGGTACAAGTAAAGAGTTTCGTGACGACCGACGGTAACGAAATCACAAATTCCGAGTTCCAAGTAAAAAATGGTCTTCAACAAGAAACAGTCAACTCACCAATACTATTCAACATCTACAACAGCGACATCCTGAGACTCTTCGATTTTAACACAAACAATAATAAATCTGCAATAGCATTCGCCGACGATTTGATTATATACATCAAAGGGAAGAAAGCCACGATTATCCAGGAGCAATTTGAAAAAGCCTTCCACGAAGTATTATTCTACTGCGAATCTTGGAAGCTAAAGATAAATACAGGCAAATGCGAAACAATATTATTCAGACCAAGACTAATAGTCCAGTCAATACCAAGAAAACTGACGACTTTTTGGAACTCGGCCAAAAACTTAATATAATGGTAATTGGACGACGCTGAATCGAATGGTGCTAATTTTTTTGCAATATAATGTTGCTTTTACGAAAAAAAGGATAAAAACGGCCGTATCTTAGAATCTAGGCATTGAATCGAAAAAAGTTTTAAACAAAAGTTGTAGAGAATTGAAAAATACATAAAAAATGTTCTAAGGTGTATCTTCGTATTTGCAAAAATAAGCGAGAAAATGAAGGTGAAAGGTAATTGTAA
>NW_014569863.1:94668-100435 GCF_001313835.1 Polistes canadensis
CTCACTCGTTGCGTAGGATACGCAACAGAACATTTATTACTAGAATTACAGTTAACATTTTATTTTTTAACAATATATAAAATATATACAATATATAAACAATATATAAAAATATTATATTTATATTCTAACAATATACATTTATATATATCATATCTAATTATTGTCATAAATCTTAAAAGAATTTGCCGCAACGGAAAATTCTGTTTGTACTCATAAAGTTTTAAGGTTGTAAAGTTTCCTGTTTTGTATTCTCATGTTTGAGTTCTTCTTCAAACATCAGAAGATTGTTTTGGCTACCGCGTTTGGTAACGTATCATAAGATTGTTGCTATTGGTCAACCACCCCTCCTTCAAGGTTACACCGACGCTTTTTTTGGGGCACGCATTATATGTGGCTAGGGAAGATCACTTCATCTTTTTTTTTAGTTTACCAGTTAAGTGATCATGGATACGGACGAGCTATGCAACATATTCGATGAAGCACTGGAGTGTGCTTCGTTCCAAGTCGTCCCGGTTAAAGAAAGAGGTCTGAGGTCGTTAATAGCRAAAAGCAAAGAACTTGGCGAGGGAAAATGGGAGATTTGGAGCAATCGTACCTCGGTTCTCATGCATAGCGCGTGCCGCAAAAGCTACGAAAAGGCAACAATCAAAAGTGTGGCCGCAGAAGCAGCAAAACTGAAAGCTTCATCGACATTTTCTGCTGAAACACCTAGTTCGTCAGCGAGGGTTTCTGAATCGGCGCTCACGGAAAATGAATTCAATTTCCGTGACTTGTGCTTAATATGCGCAAAGCTATGGGATAGAGTGCATAAGAAAGGCTGCGTGATACAGAACGATTATATGAAGGAAAGGTTTCTCAATATAGCTGAACAGCAAAACGATGACATGAGCATCGATGTGCAATTTCGATTGAAAAACGTCGATTCTATAGTTGCTGTCGGCGCACGATATCATAAAAAATGTTACATACTATTTTTGAAAATCCCAACCGACACGTCGGATCATCCTTCAAGATCAAAAGAAATAGAAGCTGACTTTCAACTCATTGCGGAGCACATAAAAGATTCGCAAAAAGAAAAATTCACACTGACTGAATTACTGTATCTTAAGGGCATCCAATGTTTTTCACAAAAAATTTTGTATAAAAAATTGATAGAATATTTCGGAGACGATATCTACATCTTGCAGCAGCAAGGCCGTCAAACATTGATCTTATATAAATGCTTCAGTGCAACCAAGTTATGTGGAGACTGGTATCGTGATCCGGATTCCCTCAATATTAAGCAGCAAGAAGCAATAGGAAACGCAGCAGCACAGCTCGTCTGAAAAAATATCGAGAATCACGATTATAGGAATGATTCTTATCAGCCATCTGGAAAATTTCTTCATTCAGTTCAACGAGACATTCCTCCACTTCTTCGTGTACTTATTGATCGACTTATTACACCGACTTCACTGGAAAATGTTGACGACGATGAAGAGCGATATTTCGTGCAACGAAGTGCAATAGCCCATTCTATTGTAGCTCTCATACAACGTTCCGGTTTTACATCGTATCTGCAACTGACACTCGGAATTTACATTCACAGCAAATGCGGATCAAAGTTGATTATCGATATTCTTAATAAATTAGGCTTCTGCGTGTCATATTACCAACTGCAACAGTACGAGGCATCGATTATCATGGATCCACCGAAATTTGTATTAGAAGACGATGTTTGTGTGCAGCATGTCTTTGATAATACCAATCACAACGTTGGAACTTTGGATGGTTACAATACGTACCACTGCTTAGGTGGAATAGCTATCGCCGGAAGATAAAATAAGCTACGAAGGTCAGACGAAAAAATTGCAAAATGTCTCAAAAATATCTGCAGCAACGATAGCGTCACAGAGCATAGTAAGAACCATACCATGGACAGACCGTTTGAACGGATTGGAAAATATTCAGTACGATGATACAAGGAAACTTTTTTCCATAGATTCGCCAGTATTGCCAGCCGCATACTCGACATATCTATGGGCAAAGCATTGTAACATAGAAAATGTACCGAGTTGGAAAGGTTTTATGGAGGTTTTAACGGCGGATGACACTTATGATGTTTCCAAAGTTGTTTGTTTGCCTTTTATGAATCAGCCTCCTTCCAATATGAGCACTATCAACACAGCTTTACGCACCGCTCTAGTTAAGGCTCGTCGAATTAACCAGAAAACGTGTTTCGTAACATTCGACCAACCATTGTCCTATAAAGCTCGTGCGATTGT
Source organism: Polistes canadensis (assembly GCF_001313835.1). Classification (NCBI taxonomy): domain Eukaryota; kingdom Metazoa; phylum Arthropoda; class Insecta; order Hymenoptera; family Vespidae; genus Polistes; species Polistes canadensis. The sequence continues at coordinate 96,936 of NW_014569863.1, forward strand.
TGCAGCATCACAGGATACGCTGAAAAACGTTGTGGTTCGCTTGGGTGGGTTCCACTTGCTCATGTCCTACTTGGGCTCAATCGGTCATATTATGAATGGCAGCGGACTTGAAGACATCTGGGCAGTAACATACGCTCCAGCTTCTGTGAAGAAAATGTTGACGGGGCAGGCTTATGCTCGTGCGATGCGTGCTCATATCTTGACATTTACCGCTCTGGGAGCAATGATCTGCCGTGAAATAGAAAGTGAAATACGTCAACAATACGACGAAGACATTAAAGTTTTTCTTCAAAGTTGGGGTACAGAACCTCCGACTATCGGCGATTGTCAATCGGAACCTTCGATTACTTCGATGACTGCAGACTTGACTGCACAATTGGTAATTTTAAAAAATCGAGGACCTACAGCACAACTATGGGTGCAATACTTTGAGTGTGTCGTAATTGCGTTGCAGTTTATGGAAGCCGAACGTTCTGGCAACTGGCAATTACACCTTCAAAGCATTCGCAAAATGTTGCCTATTTTCAATGCTGCAGGTCATTTTAAGTACGCTAAAAGTGTTCAAATATATCTTCAAGATATGGTCAACATAGAGCTGACAATTACCGACGATGAATACCGAAGGTTTACAACGGAGGGGTATTTTACGGTGCGAAGGTCTGACAATGCTTGGTGCGATGTGTGGACGGATATGACGATTGAGCAAACGTTAAACAGGTTCTTTGGTACAAATCTGAAACATGGGAGAGGTGTTACACCTAGCGTTATCGCTAGATTCTTATCAGTGATGCCATCGTCGTTCTYAATTATTGAGTGTTTGGAGTATTTTTGTGGCGTCTCATCATCTAAAAGCGAACAACACGTCGATCTCGTCAACCATCGAATAAAACGAGATGATGATGACATTAAGAAGTATATTTTGGTTTGAGAAACACCGTTTTTTTGAACCTCGAGCTTTCTTGTATTCCTTGTCGACGGGGATTGTCGGTATAGTTACAACAGATTGTCATTTAGCATTCGAGAAAGGGAAAAAAAGTATGAAATCCATGGTAGGAAAGAGTGTTGCCAAAGTTTCATTATCTACGGTAACAAGCAAAGTGAGAAATCTAACAACAGCCAAAATGAAGGCTCACGTTAACAACGATACGTGCTTGGTCGACTCTGCTTTACTCTTTTAACGAATTTCGCTTCTGCTTCATGGTGACGAGGAACAAACACGAAAAGCATTTGAGTACGAACTTTCACCGTATCCCTTATCTCTATTCGACGAGTTTGGTCTCATGAGGAAGACATCAAAGTCCGAATTGAACAAATTATTCAAGCCGTACGTTTTACAAAACAAAACTTCAATCCACAACATGACATTTGTTATTGATGGCGGATTCCTCTTGCGCAACGTCTGCTGGCCACATAGAGCATCATTTAAAGTAATTTGTGAAGTATACCACTCCCATATCATCACTACATACGGAGAAAATTCTTCGGTCGTCTTTGATGGATACACCGACGAGTATATTGATATAAAATCGTACGGGGAATACTGCCAACGACACAAAAATATGGCACTGGATATCGAGTTCAGTGAAAGCACACTCGTCACTTTGTGCCAACAAAAATTTCTGTCGAATTTAAAGAATAAAATCAAACTGGTGCAGATGCTGTCGGAGTATTTACGTTCTTACGGTCTGAACGTGAAAGTTGCACAAGATAATGCAGATGCGCTTATAGTGAGGACAGCGATAGAGCTAAAACAAACTACGGGCCGCGAAGTTGCAGTTGTCAGTAGTAACACCGATCTACTGGTTTTACTGATCGGTTTATCTGATTCTAGTCCTCTGTATTTTTATAAGATCATGCCAAGTGGAAAACCAAATATTTTATTTAATACAAAGGATCACGGTCACCTGAAGCCGTATATATTATTTGTCCTCGCATTCGGAGGATGCGACACAAGGGCCATATATGACAAGGGTAAGAAGTAGATCATCTCTATTATAGAAAAGAATAAACATCTGCAGACTGCTGTAAATATGATCTATAATTCTGGCAGTACAATGGAGAGTCTGTGTGAATGTGCACAACAAATTATAGCACATTTATATAGCTTCACAAACCCGAATCCGTCGCTCAGTGATGCTCGATTTGAGAAATTTACATCACTGGCTGTGCACACAAACGTGGATATTCGATTAGCGCCTTTACTTCCAACGCAATCCGTCCTGCGAGAACATGTTAAACGAACATTCTACCAGGTGCAATCGTGGTTGGGAAACAACTTGGATGCACAGGATTGGGGCTGGAAGGGAACCATCATAATAATGATTCCAGTCATGAATTCTAAGGGTTCAGCGCCCGACAATTTGTTGAAAATGGTACGTTCTCAAAAAAATTTGAATAGACTAAATAATTCACTGATGAAACAAGTCGAATAAGTTAATTCTTGAAAATTATAAATCCCATAATTTTGTAAAATGTAAACCATCTAACGTTTCTCTTGTAAATTGAATAATTTACAAAAATCTCCAAGACTCAATGATTTTTCGAAAAATTCACGAATTGTTTCAAGTCTACACTGTTCGACTAATGTTTCGCGAATTTGTAACGAACTATATGAAAAACCATATATTCTTAATCATTTTCCCTAAATGTTCCCTACATGTCTTTGTTTAGGTACAATGTACGTGCACAGGAAATTGCAGAACATCACGGTGTATCTGAAGGAAAAGTTGGCTACTTTGCAGTAAAATCTGCAAAAACTGCAAAGATAATTCCTGCGTAAATTTGTAATGTTAGAATATATATATCACTTAGCTGGTAAACTAAAATTAAGACGAAGTGATCTTCCCTAGCCACTTATAAGGCGTGTCCCAAAAAAAAGCTTCGGTGTAACCTTGAAGTGAGGGTGGTTGACCAATAGCAACAATCGTATGATACGTTACCAAACGCGGTAGCCAAAAGGTAGCAATAAACTTCTGATGTTTGAAGAAGAACTCAAACACCGTGATACTTTACATCCCTAAAACTTGATGAGTACAAACAGAATTTTCCGTTGCGACAAATTCTTTTCAGATTTCTGACAATGATTATATATGATATATATAAATGTATATTGTTAGAATATATGTATAATATTTTTATATATTGTTTAAAAATTGTATATATTTTATATATTGTTAAAAAATCAAATGTTAACTGTAATTCTAGTAATAAATCTTCCTTTATTTGCGCAAAATAATAAACATTTTATTGTTCCTTATTTTTTTTGTAATAATTTTAATTTTCTTTCCTGTATAAAATTAAAAATTAAGAAATGTAAAAAGAATTTGTATAACTTGAGGATAGAAAAAATTAAAAAAAATATTTCCCTCACGAAGAATCGAACGTTTATGACCGGCGCGTGAAGCAGAGACGATACTATTTACAATAAATAAAAAAACGGCGTACCATAAGCATCAAGATTCGATTTAAAAATGCCGCGCTTATACGCCGATATATATATA
>NW_014569863.1:100440-108665 GCF_001313835.1 Polistes canadensis
ATATATATATATATATATATAGATATACATAACGCTCGACACTCGATGGCCAAGACGAAAAATTCTCGCTACAGCATGAGAAAATATCAGAAATATATAATACAGAACACTCAACAATCGATGGCCCAAACAAAAAGAATCGCTATCGCTTACAGAAATCTCATCCATTTGTTTTCTCACTCGCACTTGCATTCACGACCGAGAGACCYCAAGATAACGCACACTAGCTCGCTCGCCTGTAAAGACCGACGTAGAGGCGTGGCTTGCCCCCYCTCTTACAATTACCTTTCACCTTCATTTTCTCGCTTATTTTTGCAAATACAAAGATACACTTTAAAACAATTTTTATGTATTATTCAATTTTCTACAACTTTTGTTTAAAACTTTTTTCGATTAAATGCCTAGATTCTAAGATATGGCTTTTTTACCATTTTTTACCCTTTTTCTCAATACCTCGGGATCTGATTGCAAAAAAATTAGCACCATTCGATTCAGCGTCGTCCAATTACTATTATAGTAAGTTTTTGGCCGAGTGCCAAAAAGTCGTCAGTTTTCTTGGTATTGACTGGACTATAAACAAAGCGAACCGGGATGTGAAGAAAAATTGGAAAAACTTTGGCATTAAAAAAACAAAAGACTCAAACGATAAAATACCACACTAAACCACAGTCAGATACCTAGGAGTGCACATCGATGAACACCTAACCTATAGATATCATATGTACGAGAAACTGGACAAAGCTAAAAAAGGATTCCAGAAATTAGGAAGACTCATGCATAACGCACACTTGGAACCTAGAATTAAAGTTAACTGCTATCGGACGATAATCCGCCCCATAATAACATATGGAAGCCCGATTTTGTTCAACCAAAATGCGGCAACGAATGAGAAAATCAGGTCATTTGAACAAAAGTTTCTACGTGCATGCCTGGGAAAATATAGAACAGCTGATTCAAACTACAAAGATATATCAGCAACAAAAAATTATATGATCTATCAAATACGAGCAGAATAGATACGCATATTCTCAAACTAAATAGAGATTATTTCGCCAACACAAAGGCAATAGTCTTATCTCAGCCATAACTTACCCGAACGACTCTTATTTCAAGAAATCGCTATTGACGGGGTACATACCACCCGAAGCATTCATCTGCCTCAATAAGAATGGATACATACAGGACAACAACAACGTCCCTATAATATACCACATTGGTAGAAAAGCAAGAATAACAACAATAGAATATAACTAATACATGGACAGCAATATTTAATCCAACTGCTGGATATACAAAATGACGCTACCCAAGAAAGATCGTAAGGATAATTAGACCGGTAGTGGGAGAAGTGATACGTATGCGAAGCAGATAGGAGAAGTGAAACGTAGGCAGAGTAGATAGGGATAAAATTAAGAAAGATTGTTAGAGTTAAAAGAGAGATCGTTAGGATCGTAAGAATTAAAAGAAAGATAGGGAAGAATAAGCTTAAGTGTGGTTTCTCTATTTATAGGTAAGAAAACTAGGATTTAAGAAATTGTTGTAAATAAATAGTCCGGTCAATTTAGACCTTTGAAATAACAATAATTCCCGGAAAGCCAAATATTGGTGGAGAGCTGTAGTTTACCATTACAAATAAAGTTTTAAAAATCCTCATCGATTCTATGTGTGCTTAAAAAGTTATTTCAAAATTTGAGGTTTTTTGGATTTTTCTTGAAAACGGTAAGTTTTATCAAAAAAAAACCTTTTACCAAAGTTGTAGATCTTAAAATTCTCTAAAAAATTGCTTTTTATGAATTCCTTCCTAAGAGTTACCATTCCTGAGATATCGCGATTCTAAGAGTGACATTATACATGATATGCACACATTTCCACGCCCCCAATGAGGTAGTGTACTTAACGCGTTTTTTTTTAAAATGACTTGTTCCAAAAAATATGATAATGATTTAGGAATATCTTTATTTATATCCTCGAACATTTTACCTGGTGGGGGGTATATAGTATTATCGAAAACGCAAGATTGAATATCTTCACGAACAATTGCTGCCGCAGCTTCCAAAGTTTTTAACCGCTTGTCTTTTTCATCCAAGTGTTTTTTATTAGACCAGACTTAACTTAAAATATCTTGGTAATTGTCACTAAAACAAATAAATGTTAATTTCCGAGACTTCTCTGTAATAATAATTCTACTGCCATACTTCAGTTTTAATCGTATTTTTATAATTCTGTCATCTAAAGCTACATCTTGACAAATATTCCTTAATTCATCCAACGAAAACTGGCAATCATTACTCGTTTCTAAGAATTAAAAAATTATCTTCATCGCAGAGTTTATAGTTTCATCTTGTGGACGGCCAATTTTACCACCAGTATTAGGTTTTAAGAAAGATTTGTAACAACTGTCATGGTATTTTGCATCAGCAGCGACTAAATCATACTCAAAATTAATACGTTCAAGAAMAGCCTTTGAAACAKCATCAGAACGATCTTYAGCWAATTTCAACAGTGWTTCTTTGAATTTTAGTGTRGTCAYKTAACAAATTTTTTTTCGAAGATGCTGTGCTTTCTTTTTCTCAGTTTCTTCATTGGCTTCATTGCCACAAAATAAACAATATTTTTTAAAACAGAAATTTGATTCACTTACTCGCGTTCTAGTACGAGGTGGAGTTATTTTTGAAGTACTAGCCTGTTTCTCCTCATGTTGTCTTTTCACTGCAGAAATTGAAGTTTTCCGGGTGTATGATTTTATGCAATCCACGTGTATTGTAACGGATTTTTGAATTCTTAAATACTCAGTAAACTCATCACCTCTCGCGACACTAGCCTCGATTAAATTTGGCATTCCACGATTAACCACAACTATTTTATCTTCAGTTAAAAGTTTATTGCAAATAAAGCAAAACTGAGATATTATTTAGAGCTATAAAATAACACATATAACCTAAATGTTAGATGCTTGTAATAAGTACGTATATGCACTTGAACTGAACCTTTAGCACTAAAAGAAACAGGTATATGAACGAGACCTACGGACAATAGAATAGCCCGATGTTTATCAAGCCCACGTGCATAGAGGAGATTCAGTTAGGGAATAGCTATATTTTGAATAAATGTTTTTAGGATAGTATAATACATATATAAAAAAGACACAAATAGGTATTTATACTTGTCTTAAGTACCTAATATGTATATACGTGGCTTATATGTGCATAGCAAGTATAATGTGACTCATAGAATCGCGATATCTCAGGAATGGTAACTCTTAGGAAAGAAATTATCCATTCCATTTTTGTAAAGAATTTTAAGATCTACAACTTTGGTTTGAAGTTTTTCTTGATAAAACTTACCGTTTTCAAGCAAAATTCAAAAAACCTAAAATTTTGACCTTTGATCTTAAATAACTTTTTTAGCACATATAGAATCGATGGAGATTTTTAAAACTTTATTTGTAATGGTAAACTACAGCTCTCCAGCAATATTTGGCTTTCCGGGAATTATTGTTATTTGACCACTTCTTTTATGTCTAAATTGTCCGGACTAAAAATTTAATTGTTGAATTCATTATTAATTTGTTTAATGAATAGAAACTCTATGTATAGTAAAACTCTATTCTGTTTATTCACCCATAAGAGATAGAAGAGCATTTATATACATATATACAGTAAAACCTGTTTTTGTGCGGTGGATAGGAACCGCATAAGAGAAATCGTACAAAAAAATATTCGAAAATTTTATAAATTCTTACATATAATAAACAACTTTGTACGATATACTGCCTAAATTTTTTTTTATGCGGTGGATAGGGACCGCATAAAAAAAGTCGGACTTAGAAAATATATCAATGATTTATGAAATAGATGGGAGAATGCATTCAATTAAATACAATAATTAAATTAGACCTAAAGAAATTGTAATAATATTTAATTTTTCATTTTACATATAAATGGTGAAGTTTCCAAATTATACGTTAAATAGTTTGCTGCTACTTGTCGTAATCAAAAACGCGCATCTTCTTGTGATGAATTGGTTGAAAATCGCTTTCGTCGCTTGACGATAGGATTTCAATTGATTTGTTTTTTGGTACCATAAAGTCAGTGATCAGTTTTTGTGACGACGGTCGACTGGTCAATTGCTTGTAAGCGTCACGATAGTGAGACATGCATGATCTAAGCTCTTTTTGGAATTTTAAGCGTCTTTCAGCATTGGTATCTATTTTAAAAAAATGCGTTTCCAATTTTTTCGAAATCTGGATTCCTGCATATATTTTATCTGCTGTAATAGATTCCAGTTCTTCCCGTCCATTTTCATAATCTATCAAACTATTGATAATATCACTATTATCCACAGCTTGGATCTCAATCATCTCGTTCAAGTCATTATCGCTGAAAGAATCATTACCTTCTCCGCCGATGTTATGTGCGAGCGCACTAATTTCAGATAATAACGTTGACGCGTTTTCGGTAACGTTTCGATTAATTACACATTCAGGCCAAATCACTTTCCAGCACRAATTTAATGTGTGTTGTTTGATTTGTCCAATTGCTGCAATAATATGGTTTATGCAGTCTAAAATTGAGAATTTTTTCTAAACTTCGGTCAGGCTTAATTTATCGTTCTCTAACTTTTTTAAAATGTAGCTGAAAGTTAATTTGATATAATGTTTCTTAAAATTTGCGACTATGCCCTGATCCAGTGGTTGTATAAGGCTAGTAGTATTTGGTGGTAAAAACACTATTTGTAAATTAGGATGTTCCATACAGGGATGACCGGGTGCATTATCTACAATTAGCCACACTTTAAACGAAAGACCCATCTCTTCCCTGTATTTTTCAACTTCTGATACAAAAGAATCGTTGAACCATGTTGCCAATACAGCTAATGTGACCCATGCTTTTTTATTAGCCATGAAGTGTACTGGATATTCAGATAAATTTACAGATACATCGTTGTCAAGGAGACCACGTAATCAGAGTTCGTCCACAACGTGTATATGTACATTGATAGGAAACATTAAATTAGTGTTAACGCCGCTAAGATTCAAATACCGCATAAAAATAAATCGCACAAAAAAAAATCGTACAGAAATAAAATCGCACAAAACCAGTCGCATAAAAACAAAATCGCATAAAAAAGGACCGCACAAAAACAGGTTTTACTGTATATGTAAAGAAAGTAGGCTTTCTTAATTTGAATCTGCTGTGCTTCACAAACCTACGCACGCCTCCTACAATAAACTCTCACTAGATGGAACAATAGATAGGATGATTGTAGCGTGTTTAATAATATTCAAAAATAACCAGTTCACTGGGGAAAAATATTATATAAATATTTTTATTATAAACGTATCAAAAAAGACCCATATAAAATACGTAACAAACTTAACAAAATCTTAAACGAAAAAAAGGAAGTAGTGACTAGTGTTCACGTCTTTGGTCGCTGCTCGTAAGCACGCGTGTGTCTCGCTCAGTGGTTAGGACGGAAGAGCGCGAATAGCAGCGGTTGTTCATATACGTTGGGTTTTTTTAGTTTTCTAGTTTCGCCACTAGAGGCGTGACGGTAAGAATGCCGGAGGTGCCAAGCTTTGGCGTGACGGCCACATGATTAGTAAATTTTGAGAGAGGGAACAGATTGGAAAAATACGTTAGAAGAAGTAACGTACTAGAGAGAGATAAGTTCAAAGACTGATAATAAAAGTGTTGAATAGATAGATTTCGTTAAGAGTGAATTAAAAAAATTATAATTATAAACTTCAATTGTTTCTTTGTTTTACAGGTAACATTGTAATTGTTGTAAATAACCCTTGTAAACAGTAATAAACAAATCTTGGTTTTACAGAAAAAAAAATTTTTTTATCATTTTATTAGAAAAATTAACACTCTTATATATATATTTGTTATATTTTAGGGTAGGCAAGTAATCGAATAGAATTACTCTAAGCTCATCTATTACTCGAGTAAGAGCCGATGACAGGGTGTGACGCATAACCGTGTCTTTTGACAGACCTTTCAGTTCTGAGGAAGTTCGATCATCATTATACTCACGGGAACGAAATCATGAGGGATAACGTTAGTTATCAGGTACGTAGGATGAAACTGTGCTGTGGATCAGATAAACGATGAAGCACCGCAATAAATCATAGTGAAATTTTTTAATATCCACGAGTATTTCCCTATTCTTCATTTCTTCTACTTTTCTCTCATCATGTTTTTTCTGGAGGCTGACAGAGAAACGTGCGCGTTTCATTCATCGAAAATGTCTCGATATATATACGTTGTGTCGGGCTTCAGAAAGAAATTGCATTCCTTGGGGGTAAAAAGCTTTTCTCTTTCTTACTACTTCCCTTTCTCTTTTACTTCTTTTACTTTCTACAAAATACACGTAAGGTTTATGATTATAAGCATTGAGTATAAAGACTCAATCTTAGCTTGACAAGGACAATGGCGGACCGTAAACATCGACCTTCTCGTGACGTCGTTAAACTGACCAATATACGATCCTACCGCTTGCTATACATTTTATATATATATATATATAAACACACACATACAAATCGTTATACGCGTATGGTATAGATACACGAATTTAAGGCATTAGAATCGATTCGTATTGCGCGCTGAATAAGTTTAGTTGTGGCGGCGTCAGTGGAGTACTGAGGGCTCGCAAGGGCATTTGAGATGCATGCGGGAGCGCCTTATCATGTGATGTGCATGCGAGAGCGCCTTGATGTGTGTAGAGGGGATAGGGTGCGTTTGGCCTTGTGCCTCGCATGTGCACGTGGTCACAAAAAATCTGGATAGCATAGAAAATGGTTCGTTTTGGGAAAGAGAGTTACGCTATATTGGCAATGTTCTGTTAAGTTCAGCGTGCGCGTGCGAATTTGGGGAACGGTGCGTTGCGTATCAATAGCGAGAGGCTGGCGTGAGGTGTGTGGGCTTGTGCCGATCACCTGGAAGGATTTGTAGTTTCTGACAAACTGCTATCATTGGAGGTATATTAGTTTCTGACAAACTACCATCGTGGGAGGTATAGTAGTTTTTGACAAACTGCCATCGTGGGAGGTATAGTAGTTTCTGACAAACTGCCATCGTGAGAGGCATAGTAGTTTCTGACAAACTGCCATCGTGGGTGGTATAATAGTTGTTGACAAGCTGCCATCGTGGGAGGCATAGTAGTTTCTGACAAACTGCCTTCGTGGGAGGTATATTAGTTTCTAACAAATTGCTATCGTGGGAGAAATTGTAGCTACTGACTGGCTACCATAGTAGACGGAGGCGTATACCCCAGTAATCAGGGTGATTTGCGATAAAATGGTAAGGTGCGTCCATGGGGCCGATAACAGGTTAAATTATATTGCGTTATCTTAATGGTTTGCGGCGTAAACGGAATGAAAGAGAGCTCTCTAGCGTGCGACAAAAGGTACCTCGCGCCGTAGTTGCATTACTTCATTCTTTCTTTCATCTATCCTCTCATCATTATTTGTCTATACCATATTCCTTCTCAAATAAAGCGTTCACTTGCCCCTGCTTTTCTATCAATTTCGTGAGAGTTTTTCTGTGAAGTCAAGCTGCTCTGTATCGCGTAGAATTGTGCTGATTGATTTATCTATCCTTTCCTATCTCACTTATTCCTGCTAGTCCGCCCCACTAAAGAAAAACTGAGCTAATTGTGTTTAATGGCCAAAAACTTGATACAATGGTAACTCGACGACGCTGAATCGAATAGTGCTAATTTTTTTGCAATCAGATCCCGAGGTATTGAGAAAAAGGGTAAAAAAGGGTAAAAAAGCCATATCTTAGAATYTAKGCATTTAATCGAAAAAAGTTTCAAACAAAAGTTGTGCAGAATTGAAAAGTACATAAAAAATGTTGTATCGTATTTGCAAAAATAAGCAAAAAAATGAAGGTGAAAGGTAATTGGCAAGCCACGCTTCTTCGTTGGTCTTTACACGCGAGCGAGCTAGTGTGCGTTATCTTGGGGTCTCTCGGTCGTGAATGCGAGTGCGAGTGAGAAAAGAAATGGATAATATTAATATAATCAAGATTTTTTTCCTTATCCAAAATTTATTAATATTATTACTAAGTTTACTCTTAGGGAGGTTGTTTTTTGGACGGGTTTAATTAAGATGAACACTATATTTATCCGTTGAACGTTTCGTCTCTATTTGAGACTTCCTCAGCAACTAAAATTATTTATTATGACATATTATTTTATATACAAATACCAAAAAG
>NW_014569863.1:110343-110581 GCF_001313835.1 Polistes canadensis
TAAAAAAGGTTGAAGGCATGTTACCATTCCAAGTTCCGTTCTTAAAGGTGTATGTGGATGACATTGTAATAGCAATACCGAAAGATGGAATAGAACTAACTATTAAGACCTTTAATAGTGTAAATAAAAAGATCCAATTCACGATTGAGGTGGAGAATAATAAAACACTACCATTCCTAGACTTGAATATAATAAAAAAAGAAGATGGTTCTATTTTAACGGACTGGTACATTAAACC
>NW_014569863.1:112567-130209 GCF_001313835.1 Polistes canadensis
TTTTTCTCAAAGATCTCCTGATCCAATTGCAAAAAAATTAGCACCATTCGATTCAGCGTCGTCGAATTACCATTATATCAAGTTTTTACCAGCTAGCTAAATTTACCAAGTTCTCCTTTAGTTGCCTGGATTATATAGATGTATCAAATTATAAAATGTCAATAGATCATCTAGACTATAAAAAAAAACAGAAACAAATAGAGAAGTAGTAGGCAATATTGGCCAAAGATAAATATGATATAGATACGGTAAGAAATTATGAGGCTTGAATCGACCTATTAATATATAGACAAATTTTGTAACAAAAGACCATATAAATGTAGTATGGAAGATAGAAAAAAGATTGAAGAACAAGTTACTAAACTATTAGAAAATAATTTGATAGAGAATTCATACAGTCCCTTTGCGGCCCCAGTGACTCTAGCATACAAAAGATAAGAAAATAAAAAAACAAGATTATGTTGTGATTATAGGGATTTGAGTAAAATAGTGATACCACAATCACAACTTTTTCCACTATTAGAGGATTTAATGGTAAAAGCAAGGGATGGCAGATTTTTTTCAACATTGGACGTTAACTCAGCATTCTGGTCAATCTCTTTAAGAATTAGGGATAGAAGAAAAACGGCGTTTGTTACACAAGAAGGACACTTTCAGTAGACGTGTTTACCATTTGGATTAAAAACATCTCCAGGAATATTCCAAAGAATACTGAGCAACAAAATCAGAAAACACAAATTTACAGATTTTGCAGTAAATTATATAGACGATATATTAATATTTTCTAAGAGTTTCACTGATCATATATACCATTTAATTCACCCATAAGAGATAGAAGAGCATTATATATATTAAGAAAAAATTTATATTATTTGATAATATGTACATTACTTTAATATTCCCCTCCCCGTGTGGAGACGGGAGGAAGAATACTTCCACCGCCAAACCTGCGTGTCGTAAAAGGCTACTAATCGTTCTCTCCGAATAAGGCTAGCAACCTATTTGGAGGGATCCCTTTAATATGCTAAAAGAATTAATAAGAAGCCTCGGATAAGGACGAAAACCAATATGACGAACTTGGCGCGGAAAAGGATAAAGAAATAGAATACACTAAGAAAAGAGCAAAAAGAGGAGTTAGCGTGTTGGTCCACAAAATGTACTACAACAATATATCCGACATAAAATATATAGACGAACAAATGATGTTGGTATCTCTGAAGCTGTTCAACCCTACTCTAAATGTCATCTCGGTGTATGCACCTGATATAACCAGGACAAGAAAAGAGAAAGATGACTTCTACGGAAAACTACAGAATCTCTTAGACAATACAACAACAAAAAACAAGACAATAATACTAAGAGATTTTAACACACGAGTAGGAAATACACTAATTGACGGCGTGAAACAAAGGTTCAGCGAAGAAATTCTGAACGAAAACGAAGAGAAAATTATTGAGATCTACCTAACTAACAGCTTACGGACTAACAACGCGTACTTTCAACACCCTGCACAGCGCAAAATAACTTGGTCAAACACGAGAGGACACAGCTCAACCATCGACAATATCGTAACAAATAGACAAATGCACCTGAAGGACATATCTTCAGCCAATGTAGGATTGGACCATGGCCTAGTACTTGGCAAAATAAGAATAGAAGCTAATGTCATAAAAAAAACAACGAAAACGAAAAGCCAAGAAAGATTTAATATAGAAAGCCTCGAACACGATGCGACTAAAAACCTCTACGCAAATAGACTGACAAGGAGACGGTCAGTGATCCACACCTTACACTTTTTTCCAAATTTGCACACTTGTAGTACTTCGTGAAAAAATTCATTGCGTCTTCAAACTAGGCGTAGATATTCAGCCGTTTGCGAAAAAACACGGATTGAAATTTCACATACATACGTATTTCTTTGGCTGTAGTTATGGAGTAGTCTACAATAGCGGTGCTGTGTGTGTCTCTGATTCCGCCGATACCTATATATTATCTTGAAAGGGCTAACAAGTATTTTTACCTTACTTTTCTTTTTTTTTTTTTGCTTTCTTATTTCTATTTTTCGTTATTGTGAAGTAATCTTAATAAATTTTTTTTTTTATATTTTTTCAAGAGTATTTTATAATAATTTGATAGGAAATTTAATTAAAAAAAATACATTTATATTATAGAAAGTGTGAGTTTATGTTTAACAGACTTTCTTAGAATAAACAAGAAACAAAACTGCTGAAAAAAGAACCAAGTATGTGAATGTCAGGAACAAAAATAACTGCTAGCAATAAGCAACAAGATTAGGGCAGATAGTGATATAGGGTCCAAGTGCCACACTGATCTGCTGTAGAACGAATATTAAAATAAATATCTTCATTTCATCACAATTGAAGTGTATTATTTCTGGATCAACTCCTTCTGCCCTTACAACGTGGAAGTGGAAAAGGATAACAGTCCTTTTTCAAGCAGAGTGAGAAAGCGCGTGCACAAGAGCGTGCACAGTACGGAAATGGGAACCAGCACGACCGTACAACCTCACAAGACCAATATTGAGCTATACAACGGAGACAAGAGCAGATACAATAGTTACAAAGCAAAAAATCAACAACATCGAGCAGTCAATATTAAGAACAATAAAAAGAATAACTCTAACAGATCGAGAGAATAAGAAATAGCAGAATACGAAAAGACTGCAACATTGAGAATATAAACAAGTGGATAAAAGCTAGAAAGAAAGGTTGGAATGAACATGTAGATCAAATAAGCCCAGATCGAGTGGCTAATATATGTAAAAACAACAAGCCTTACAGCAGAAGACCAGTTGGAACACCGCCGAAAAAGTGGCAAGATAACGTTCAGTCGACAACAACAGAAACAACAAAAAAGACTGAATAGAAAAGAGGCTTTAGACAAACAGAATGAACCCTAGTCAATAGAAGAAGAAGAAGAAGAAGAAAAAAAAGATAAAGACTTAGTAAAACCCCAGAAAATCGTAGAAGAAACTTCGAAAGAAGCAGGAGGAACGCTGGTTGACAAAGTAAACGCTCATATCGAGGCCACTCTTGATGCCAAAGCGGAAGCGAAATTAATAATTAATAGATTTTAATCGATAACCACCAAAGATACGAATTCATCTGTCGCGAGTAGGCTCTCTCACGTAAATACTGCGGTTAGCAACCCGTCCGTAAATAGTGTTTATAAGATACCAGCGGTACAGTTGCTTCGATTCGATGGGCAACACGAGGAATAGCCGAGTTTCGCGGACACATTTAAATCGGTAATAGAAAATAATCCCGCACTTCGGGACATACACAAATTTTCATATTAAAAATCATGTTTATCGGGACCGTCCGCGGAAAAAATATGGGCGCTTGAAATCACTATAGATAATTATCCTATAGTTTGGAAGACATTAGACGAATATTATGACGATTCATTAATATTAATTAATAAGCACGTGCGAGCCATTTTGAAGGGTCTCCCGATCAACGGTGAATTTCTTACATCCCTAATCGCTGCATCAGATGCGCTAAATTTCAATAATGGGGCATTATTAGCGACTAGAAAAATGTTCGTCAACCAATTTGTCATTGCTGCACATCTTTCGAGATTACATCCAGTAACTCGTGTCCGATGGGAAGAACAACGATCCCAAAATACGTTGCCGACGGTAGACGTGTTCGTGGTGTTTTTACGCGCGAGGAGAAATGCGCTATTAAACGCCCAACCGACAGAAAAGCCGAAAAAGACTTACTATAGGAAAGAGAACGCGCCAGCAAAACCTGATAGAAATTTTCGTTAAGAAGAAGCTGATGTGTAACGAGCCGAGTTTTAACACTCCGCGAAATTAGCCGCGAGTACCGACCTAAGAAGACAACAAGTTTAAGCTTATTCCTCAAGTGCGCCTGTCTCGTGTAGCATATATCGTGACAAGCATCACTCATCGGAGTGTGAGCTGTTACTTAGGGCCGAGCCTGAGGATTGCAAAAGAATCGTGATGAATGCCAAATTATGCTTGAATTGTTTACAAGCGGGTCATCGAGTTTACACATGTAATAAGGCATCACGAGTTGTTACATGTAAAAGAGGCCGTTGCTGAAAGGGCAACGGCAGGCATCACGAGTTGTTGCATCCTGACGGCATCGGAAGTGCATAGTGCACACGTAAAGCTCAATCACCCTCAAGCACCGACGCTGTTATTAACTGCCGTGGTGCATTTACTAGATCGCGACGGTAGGCCTCACAAGTGCCGTGTACTCCTGGATTCAGTCTCTGTAGGGCATTTCCTAATAATCTGGTTCGCAAATCTACTACGAATATTCAAACAAGACATGAACGTACCGATATCTGGTTTAAATCAAACTAAAACTAAAGTTAGACAGGCGATCGTAACGACTATGAAATCGCAAGCGAAGAATTACGCGGTGAAGTTGAAATTTTTATTGCTACCAACTGTAACGAATCGGTAACCTTTGCAACGAGTTCCGCGAGAAGAATTAATTATACCGGCAGGGATCCAATTGGCAGATCCCGAATTTCATGAATCTGCGAATATCGACGCGATTCTTGGGATCGAGATCTTTGCATCATTATAGTGCGCGGATCACAACATTCGATTAAGTGAAGGTTTAGTGGCACAAAGAACGGTGTTAGGATGGCTCGTGATGAACGCCGGAATTACGCGTACTTCGCAGAGCGTTAATTGCCACACCGCTACTATAGAATTGCATTCACAGTTGAAGAAATTTTGGAAAATTGAGAAAGTAGCGGAGAATAATATTCGGCCGCATAAAGAAAATTTATGCGACGCACATTTTAGAAGCAATACACGACGGGATGAAACGGGTAGATACATAGTAAGATTGTCATTTAAGGAAGAGAATCATCAGTTAGGCGATTCGTACGAGAGCGCATTGCAAAGATTCCACGCTCTAGAACGGTCATTATCGCGCAAGCCTGAAATCAAGCCTATATGAATTTCCAATCCGAGTATGAAGAATTAAAACATATGACAAGGATAGGTCCCTCGAAGATGGATATTATTTGCCGCATCATGCGCTACTAAAACTTACGAGTCTTACTACCAAATTACGAGTAATTTTCGACGCGTCGGAAAAAACAAGCAACGAAAAATCGTTGAACAACGTGTCTATGGCTGGCCCAGCCATACAGGAGGATCTTTTCACACTTCTCGTAAGATTTAGATTACCGCGGACATAGCAAAAATGTATTGTCAAACAATAACGGACTCGCGCAACCGCAAAAAAACATTCTTTGGCGCCGACAGGGAAACGATTCCATGAAAACGTACAGGTTAAATACGATTACTCACAGAACCGCTTTCGCGTCATTCTTTGCAACACGTACTTTGCATCAACTCGCGAGCGACGAATTTCATTGCTTTCGTTCTTAAAGAAGATTTTTATGTACATGATTTATTTACCGGAGCGCGTACGGTGAGCGAAACGAAACAAGTCCGCGACGAATCAATGCAGATAACCGAAGGGGCAGGTATGCAATTAAGGCAATGGGCTTCTAATTGCGAAGAGATCTTAAAGGATCTGGATATTACCGACAACAATATCGTGAGCCTGGACTCGTCCGGCACCGTTCAAAAATAAGGTGTAAATTGGAACACGACCGAGGATAGTATAGGTTACACGATAAAGCGAGCAAGTGATCAAACGATGGTCACTAAGCGCATCATATTATCGGAAATATCGCAGTTGTTTAATCCGTTAGGTTTATTAGGACCGGTAGTAATTAACGCGAAAAATTATAATGCAACGGTTATGGCGATTAAAATTAGCGTGAGACGAAGATGTCCCAGCCGACATATATAAAATGTGGCAACCGCTTCGGCAAAATCTCCACACGCTTGAGGAGATAAGGTTCGCGCGCAACGTAGCGGGTGACGCAAGAGCATGGGAAATTCTCGGTTTTTGCGACGCAAGCGAAAAGGCTTACAACGCGTGTATTTACGCCAAAATGACGGGGAAAAATCCCAAGGTACTATTAGTTTGCGCCAAATCTAAGATCGCTCCTCTTAAGACACGGTCACTCCTGCGTTTAGAACTTTGCGACGCATTAATACTCTCGCGATTTTTTAAGGTGTAGAAATGATTTTCGCCGTATGATATTCTGGACGGATTCTACAATAGTATTACATTGGCTCAACACACAGCTGCACACCTTAAAGACGTTCGTAGCACATCGCGTAGCTGAAATTAAAAAAACTACAGTCCACGAGCTGTGGCAGCCTACCACTGTGTGGTGTATCTTCCGAGCACAACCCCGCGGATTAAATCTCTCGCAGCGTTAGGCCTGCTGAGCTCCACGAAAGCGAGCCCTGGAAGGCAGAACCTGCCTTGCGCATCAAATTAGAATCAAATTGACCTCATAGTCGATTGGAATCAATCGAAATTCCCGAAACGAAAAGGATTGCAAGGCACGCGAAATTAGACGCTCTATTCGAGCTATTTAAACGTTACTCCTCCTTCGTCAAACTGAAACGGAAGATCGCTTATAGAATTAGGTTCGCACACAACTCGCGCAAACCACATGAAAAAAAATAGTGAGCGAGCTGACGGTGGTCGAGTTAAAAAAGAGGTTTGCGCATCGTTTTCCGTACTTAGCCTATTCATAAATAGTCTAGGAATATTAAAAGTTGGAGGTAGATTGGCAAGGAGCAAGTTGCCATACGAGAAAAGGCATCCGGCATTATTACCAAAGGATCATACAATTACAAACGCAATAATACGCGAAAAACATTGTCAAATAGATCACGGTGATACGCCAGCTACTCTGAACGCCATTTACGAATCGTTTTGGTCAATAAACGGGCGAAGTAGCGTAAAGCGAGTAGTATATAAGTTCATCATTTGTCGACGTTTACAACCCACCACGCTTTAATATCCAATGAGCGATTTACCGACGAATCGTCTCCTACAAAATCGTCTTTTTCTCCACATCGGCGTAGATTTTTGCGGGCAGTTATTCATAAAAGAAAAGCAACATCGAAACCGTGGTCACGTTTAAATATACGTAGCAGTATTCGTCTGCTTTAGCACCAAGGCCGTTCATCTAGAGTTTGTGAACGATTTGACGACTAAAGCCTTTTTAGCAGCTTTGCGTACATTTATGGCACGATGTGGTAAATGTTCGGACATATTAGGTGTACTAATAATTTTCCGTCGTTTTGAGTGAGCATGGCCCGAGGTTTACGTTACAATTCGCAGATGATAACCGGCTAGAAAATTAGTTCCGGTGAAAAACTATTTGAAAACACTTGATTGGGAAGTACTACCCCACCCGCTGTATTCACCAGACATTGCGCCATCCGACTATCATCTGCCATTCTCTGTCGGAGCAGCGGTTCACATCATATGAAGATACAAAAAATTTGGTTGATTCGTGGATAGCCTCAAAAGATAAGGAGTTCTTCAGACATGAAATCCGAACGCTGCCTGAAAGAATGGAAAAAGTAGTTGCTAGTGATGGACGATACTTTGATTAAATTTAAACTACTGTTCTTTCACAATAAATATTATTTTTTTGACAAAAAACGGCGAAAACCTATTTGTACTCCTAATATATTCCGCTTATTTATTATATTACTCTTCCCTCATTTCGGAGGCCTGTGAGAGGCGGCGGTGAAATCCTTTAAATACCATTTAATTCAAATTGTCGACGAAACATTATTAACGTTCGAAGCGCTAATAACTTACGTCCTCGAGCAAGAGACGATTCTTAACTTTCGTCCTATCATCCCTCTGTCTAATGACCCGAACGACTTGCACGCAATAAACCTGGTCACTTCTTAATTGACGACTCATTTACGAGTTTGCCAGAGGAGGATTACAGGGATATACTATCTGGGCGTCTATCGCAATAGTACGAAAAATGTAGTAAGTCGTGGAAACAGCTTAGGAAGGCATTGTTAAACGAATTTGTGAAAGTAACAAGCGTATATAAAGTCCACGA
Source organism: Polistes canadensis (assembly GCF_001313835.1). Lineage (NCBI taxonomy): Eukaryota > Metazoa > Arthropoda > Insecta > Hymenoptera > Vespidae > Polistes > Polistes canadensis. Next base: position 120,542 of record NW_014569863.1, read on the forward strand.
GTTACTTAAGAAGCGAACGAAGAAAGCTGGGGAATTTTATCAGGAATACATTTATACGATGTTTGAAATTGCTACTCAAGCAGGTTTAGACAAGGCAAGTACAATACAGTACATTGTAAGTGGTATACAAGATGAGTCATGTAATAAAATGATCTTATATAGCGCAACGACGATTCACGAACTGAAAAAGAAGTTTACGTTGTATGAAACAATGAAGGAAGAGAATCAGAAAAAACCAAAGACGCCGAGGGTGCATAATAGCAAAGAGGCAGAGGAACGACCACACGAAGCATCTACAGGGACTGGCGGTGGACGCTGCTATAATTGCTGAAAGCTGGATCATCGAAGACGAGAGTGTCCATCGAAAACCAAGGACGTGAAGTGCTATCAGTGCAACGAATTTGGCCATGTCTCGAAGAATTGTCAGAAGAACGTCAAGCAGCAGGATACGCCGAAGGAAGTGTATAGTGTAAAAGTAAAGATGAGTGAAGAGTGCGTTAAAGAAGTGCAAATAGGGGACAATAAGATCAAAGCGTTAATCGATACAGGCAGTGGTTTAACTCTAATTAAAGCGGAGCAATAGTGTAAAATTAGCGTTAACCAAAATTTAACCCACCTAAATTGGGTAAGAAAGTTTTGCAAAGAATTGCAAAGAAGGACGAATCGAATACACAAGCGACGAACGTGGTCGCGCTGAATTGTAGTCCCTTATCCACGGTCATGCCTGTTCGTATAAATGAAAGTAGACTTGAAGCTGAGCCGGGAAAAGTGCAGCGTGAAGACAAGGGCGGACTTGAAACCGAGACGAAAGGAATGAATCGTAGAGATGAAGGTCCGGATAACGACGGAAGCTTGCATGGGGTAATTGATAATGTTAGAAGAAGTATTGTATATTAAGCGATTGTGTTGTAGAGAGTGATGTTTTGAATGAGGGTATGAATGACAACGCGTTAATGGTCGTACTTAAAGCATTGCAGACGCGGGCTGATCATCGAACACGCGTGCGAGAAAATTTTGTAACAAAAAAAATAGTGAAGTTGATGAAAAGAGATTAGTGGGAAGGAATACGTAACGTCGCAGAGAAAGCGATGCGGGATTACGGTAAATGGAAATGCTGGTTGGATCAGATTGACCGTGGGCCTATTCCTTCCACTAAGGAGATTCCTGGTTATTACTTTGTGTTTGTGGGGGCATTCCGTTACAAAATCAAACACAAAACAATATTCTTTTCCACTTCCCGAAATAACACCATCCTTAAATGCACAATCATAAAAATAAAATCCACAAACAACACAATTCTCATCCTAGTCGCTCTCTACGCCAACAACAAAGAAAATAAGACTTTTACCACCGAATTAGAGCAGCTCTTCTCTGGCTTAAAACTTAACAGTGCTAACAACTACTACCTCATGGCCGGTGATCTTAATGCTTGCAGCGTCCACTGAGGCGACAACATCACAAAAATGAAAGGAAGCCTCCTCAAAAGAAGGGAAAACAGCAACTGGAGCTATGTATCGCGAACAAAAGATTCCTAATTAACAACCTAAGCAAGTAAAGTAGCAACCAGCAACTATAATAGCAGCTATAAAGACATCCTAATAGATATTAATCCTGTCAACAGAGTATACGCCTCAGATCCTTCATCCAACCACAGATTTATGTACAATAAAACAAAATGGTTGGTCTTCACCATTAAACTAAAAAATAACTACAATACCTCCGTTCCGCACAATGTCAGCCTTGCTAATATTGAGATAGATCAATACATAAAAGAAATAGATAACACTATCCTGCAAACAATCAGAGAAACTTTTCCCAAATATAGACCGCAAGATAATGTACTTTACTATGTTACATACAAAATCAAAAAATTACACAAATACAAATCATATCTCTTCTCAGCACTTAACAGATCGTACAGAACAACTAATCCATACAACATCCAACACACCCCTTAACACCTCAAACATCTCATTCACAAAATCAATAACATATTAAAAAACGAATATAAAGCGGCTTACGCTAAATACTGGGATACCCAATACAAGTCATTAAACCATAGGATAACTGATTCTTTCTTTCCAAATATAAACAGATTCTTCAGACCGAAAAAGCCACTAGCTATAGACGCTATCTCCATAGATGCTAGCAACACACAGCTACTGCACCGATTCCACTGTAACAATTACAAGTACCTCTTACATAAAACATGTAATATACTTAACGGAATAGGAGCCTTTTTGGAAACTATCAACGAACCCAGATACCTAAACAACAACACAGCATTAAGAAGAATACTAGACACAAAAATAGAGACACTCACAAGTAATTGTTAAAATAATGAACAACGAAACATCACGATAACAAAATTCAGGGAAACTAATCCAGCATATAACCCATCTCAGCAAACAAATACCATATACTTCCACAACACAATTAAAGTTCACAAAATCTTCAATACACTTCCCAACAAAACCAGCTAGTTACCGTCCAATTAGTCTAACCCTCGCAAGTAGCAAGGCATTTGAAGCAGTCATAAATAACATACTCATACACCACCCTGTAACTTACAAGATAATACCCGACGACCAATTCGGCTTCAAAAGAAACCATTCCATACACATCCCATGCCATATACAAAATCCTAACGGACGTAAACCACCACCTCCATAATGGAAAAGTCATAGAAGCATGCCTTATAGACCTGGAAAGGGCGTTCGACTCGGTCTGGCGAATTGGTCTTTTATTCATTCACAATAAACTGAATTTTCCTGAGGACTTGATACAAATAATCTGGAATATGACTAATAAGAAGTTTGTAACGTGGAATAGAAGCACGTACTCTACCGTTCCCTGCGACATAATAAATGTCTAATGCAGGGAACAGTCAACTCACGATAAATAAAGTTATCAGGAAACGATGACTTTATTATTCATTAATTTTATTTTTATTTAATTAATATTTAATCATTAAAGATTTCCGTTGAGTTATTTTCTCTAAACAATAATTATAAAACATCTTCTGAAAATACCCAAAAGAATACATCCTAGAGACGGTTTAACGAACTAAAGTATGGAAAATAAATGCCAATAGTCAGGCTATCTCAATGGAAATACCGTCCACAAATGAATCTTATAAAAAATATAACAATTTACCAAATGTATAACTGCCAATTAGAATTAAAATTCATGTAAAAGGCAAATAGGCAGCACAAAAGTGTTTGCCCCTAATTAAAAAACAGTGGAAAATTGATGTAACCTTAGCATAAGATCATTTGACTAACTTACATGATGATCGAAATAATAAAAAAAAATTTTAATAGTTCATATAACCAAGGTACTGTAATTTCTTATTTTTAAAAACCCATAAGATAAGATCTTCTTTCGATAAATGTATTTCAAATATAAGTTGTACAAAAAAAAATCATTTATAGGGGAGGGTGGACGTAGCGATAAAATTAGCAACTTTAATTAATAATCACCGAGTTACTGGATATTTTTCCAGGGTTAAACTACATGAAAATATTGACGAAACAAAACATATATCATGCTGAGGCAAAAACAATTTCTTGTAAAAATTGAATTAGCTGTGATAAATTTCAACATTTCTAATTGAATCTATTGCTGAGTTGTTTAAAATACCTAACAAAGACTTACTGCAATGTTAATTTTTACATAAACACGCTTACTGGATTTTTATTTTTTTATAAACCTAGCTACTAATAAATATATTTTTTAAAATAATCATTAGACCTATATATAAATCATGTATTTTGAAATATATTAAGATATATTTCAAATACATTTAAATTATAAAATAATTTTACAATTATATCGACATCAAGTAATATTAACCTACATATCTGTTTAATATGTAAATGTAATATAATCTTCATAGAAAAAATACATTCCTATACATCCTACATTTTTAAAATACATATATATTGTATCTATTTTTATATACAATTACATTTATTTCTACACGGATTACTATTGGAAATAGTAATATTATTTAAAAAAATATTTAAAGATTCGCGTTTTCGTTGATCGCGTAGTCACAGCCAAGAAAAAATGTTATGTCTTAAAYATCATTTAAATGTTATGTAGAAATAATATTCGGAATTAAAATTTCTTACCCTCATAATAACGTGCTGGATTCCTTTTAACAGAAAATACGCTTGTTGGCGCCTACTGCTTTTAATCCCAACTATGGTACGTAATATAAACGGAGACAACGTTCTTTATCGTAGTATACGCCACAATTCGCTCATCATTTCATCTCGAAACGAAAAAAGATATTCAGTTGCAGTCTCCTCGCAAAAAGGCCAAATACTTCCTCCAATTTGTATACATGCATCTCGTATGAAAGGTTACTGGGTTGGAAGGTGTTATCTTTGACTCCATAGTCTAAAGAATCGAAGGATTCTTCTTAACCTATTTCCTACTATGGACCTACGGAATTTAGAAAACTGTGAAGAAAAAGAAATCGATTTGATGAAATTTGTGAAAAGAGCAAAAAAGTATATGAAAGGTAGAAATGAAGTGAATAGGAGAGAGGACATAACGGTACCATTAATTTTAAGATTTATCGATAGCAAAGAAAAATAGAATTAATACTGTTGCTACATGTTATTAGTTAAAAATTTAAATAAAAATCATTTATTATGTAGATATTTCTTTTAAAGGAAGCTAAGAAGGAAGAAGCAAAGTTAAAAAGAGTAAAAGGAACATTGTGGAAGTATTATATTTGATTCATTTTTTGAAATTTATTATGAATTATGGTATATTTTGTAAATATATAACTCAGTTTAATTATTTAGGCCAACAGGCTGTTAATAAATAATAATATATATTTTTAGGACCTCTCGAAAAAAAGAAATATGAGAAATTAGAAAATTTAATTTATATTTTGATACCGTGGCCTGGAAATTTGAAATTTATCAGAAAAGCTCTACAAAAATATAAATTTTAATTTATTTATTTAAAAAATGACTTAATTTTGTGTAGAAATGTCAATTTCAAAAATCACAGTTAGCCTAGTACCGAATGCGAGGTTTCCCAAATGCAACTATCTTATTAGTAGTTCTTGTTTTAAGTTATCGTCAATACTGTAAGTGTTGATACTTAAAAATTATAAAAAAGCGAACGATTATTTATGTTTAAACTGGCATTATGAATAATTAAATATTAGGAACTCGCATTTCTTCAAATTATTTTCTAAATAGAAATTTAGAGATTTATAAAAATTTTAATAGTTAATACGAAAGCAAACTATACTACTGTTTATAATAAGACTATTTTAAGATGAATAATCATGATATTAAACATATTTAATCCTATTTTATAACTACTTATTTATTTATTAATGTGTGGTTTTTGGTACGAATGCGTCTATGCCATTTTCGCTTCGCAACATTTGTTAATGTCAGAAAAAAATATATAATACCAATATATATACAAATACATTATTGTATAAATCAATTCTTACCTTGTCTAGTAGTGTTGAGGTACCGGTGCCTTGCTTGGTACTACGTTATTTATTTATCACATAATGATGCCGTTTCAGATGCGATATTGATTGTTGTTGCGTTGTCTTTTGTTTTGCGTCGTTATGTGTTGAACGATGCTCCGACACTACGCCGTTTGATAACTTCGTTGCTTGTAGGGTTCGTGCTTTGCTGCTACGATGCTTGCATAATCTTTCTCGTTGTTCTTCTGCGTCGTCCGAAGCTGATGTGACTTCGAAAAGTCATTCTTCGTAATGTTGACTGAGTCGATTGATGCTTCTTGAATGCCGTCTTCTTGTAGTTGTTTCAAGGGTATTTATAAGAAGAAGATAATCGTCATCCCTTACCTAGGTTGATCGTCTAATAGCAGTAAGTACTTCCTCATGATCCATCGATGTGGAAAGTTAACGTTTTTTAGTGAATGTGGCAGTAGAAGAACTATGCAAGAGGAAAAACTTAGTTTAGGATGAAGAACTTCGTTTTCACTTGCAAAGAGACCTTACAGTTGCGTATCAACGGATTTATACGAGCTTTCGTATATCAATATTAAACCTGTAACACGTTGAGCGCCACGCGTTTTTCTAAAGCAATCCCGTTCAGGCCACGCGCGCCGCTTTTTTTTTTTTTTAGAGTTCTCATGTTACACGCTGTCAGCCATCGATGGTTGACGCGGCCTGAACGGAAAGTCCAGTGTCAGTCACCGATGGCTGACGCGGCCTGCACGGAAAGTCCAGTGTCAGCCACCGATGGCTGACGTGGCGCTCAACGTGTTAAGGTATACTCCTGGTAAAATATTTTCGTTAACTGGACAGCCGATTTTGAGATAAAAGCTTTTAAAATTGGCTTTTTTTTGTACGGGTACTTATATTCTTATAAATTCGACTTTATGTCAAGTGACGCAATAGCGTAGGTAGCAGCATTTTTGCCTGTCGCACCGACGGATTTAGTGTTCGATTCTCCTTGGAAAATTTTTTTCGATCTATAGATTTAAAAAATTTTTTTTAAATTTAAAATTATCACCAAAAAATTGGAAATATAATAATAAATATTTTTGAAATTTTGCGCAAATAATTAGAGACAATTATTTTGTAGAATTACAGTTATCATTTTATTTTGTAACCAGTAAACATCATTAAAATATATAATCCATTAATAGTAATAAATAACATTTATATATACTCTAGGGTAAATAAAAAAAAAAACTTTTATTTTTTTTTTGGATCTGACACACAAAAACTTGTTGCTAGGCACCTTTAGAAAGTACTCACCCAGCCTTTTTTGTAGAGCGTTAAATTTCCTACAAGAATCAGGGCATCTTATTTGATAATAATTATTACTCAGTCAGTAATAAAATTCATAAACAAAAATGAAATTTGTCTTAAAATAATCAAACTAAAATCTTCAATATCTTTTAAATAGTGAGGTTTACGAAAAAAACATAAGATACCTTTTTTGTAAAACATTGAATTTCCTACAAAATTTGATTGAAACATTTCTTCGTATAATCAATTAATGAGGAGGTAATTTTTTTTCTGTTGGGCTGAGAAAAAAATAAAAATCCGCGATAAGGAGGATCTTCCTATTAAATTAAGAGCCCATACTGGGTGAGTACTTTCTAAAGGTGCCTAGCAACAAGTTTCTGTGTGTCAGATCCAAAAAAAAAATAAAAGTTTTTTTTTTGATTCACCCTAATATACTCCATCATTAAAAATTTCATGCAAAAAATTTAATTATTTCAATAAGAAATTGATTTATTCCAGAATAAAAATATTTTATAAAAATTGATAAATGTACAAAAGTTTTTTAGATCTATAGATCGAAAAAACTTCTAAAGAAAAATAGTTCTCCAAGGAAAATCGAATATTACTGAATCCATCGTATGCGACAGGCGAGAACGCTACTACCTATGCTATTGCGTCACTTGACATAAAGTCGAATTTATAAAAATATAAGCACCTATACAAAAAAAAAACAAATTTTAAGAGCTTTTTTCTCAAAATTGGCTGGCCAGTTAAAGAAAATATTTTATCAGGAGTATACTGTTGGCCAGTCAATAAGAGACAAATGAGAACTTTTTAGGTCTAAAGCACTTACCAAATAAAACAATTATCCGACAATTATCCGACGACGCTGAATCGAAAAATGCTCATTTTTTTGCAATACAATGTGCTATTTACGAGAAAAAGGATAAAAAAAGGTAAAAATAGCCGTATCTTAGAATCTAAGCATTTAATCGAAAAAAGTTTTAAACAAAAGTTGTGCATAATCAAAAAATTAATGAAAAATGTTTTGAGGTTTATCTTCGTATTGGCAAAAATAACCGAGAAATATTGGTAAAATTGATTTTAAAAGTGGGAGACAAGCTCCGCCTCTTCGTCGGTCTTCACACGCGAGCGAGCTATTGTGCGTTATCTTAGGGTCTCTCGGTCGTGAATGCGAGTGCGAGTGAGAAAATAAAAGGATACTTTTCTCTTTCTAATTTTTTCTTCGGAAGCGAGAATTTTTCGTTTTGATGATCGAGTGTCGAGCGGTCTGTATATCTATATATATATATATATATATATATATATCAGCGTATAAGCGCGGCATTTTTATATCGAATCTTGATGCTTATGGCACGCCGTTTTTTTATTTATTGTCAAAAATAGTGAACCTTGATTAAAAGAAAAACAATAATTCATTTTAAAAGAAACTATTATTATTTAGTCAACAAATTATGTATTTTAGGAAATTTTAAATTAAAAATTTGTTGTCTCCTAAATATTTATTTGTGTATCAAATTGAATACATATTTGAAAAAGAAGAATTTTATATCTATACATATAAAATAAATTCAAGATATACAGGAAAAGATATTCTAAAAACGTGGAATTTATTTTTTGTCTAGACATTATTTTAATTCATTTTTATTATGTTATAAGAAAACAGAAATGCATTTTTATTCATCTTCAATATAATGAAAATTGTAAGAAAAAAATTTAACTTTTGTCAAGTGGCACGCTACCGTAAGTAGTATTGACTCTTCTTCTCACGCGGGTAGTTACCGTTCGATTCTTCGCAGGAGATTTATTTTTTTTCAAATTTTTCTATCTTTAAGCTATACAAATTCTTTTTACATTTCCTTTTCGCTTTCCTTGATTGCTTAAATACTACTTCCTTTTTAATTTCTTTCGGCACTCGCTCTCCAACGTCCACTCTCACCATATCTTCCCCCACTCTTTAAATAAATCTTACATATATATATAGATTTAAATTCTTTTATAATAGATTTGTAAATTGATGAGACGAATTTACACGAGATGTACATAAATATATGCACACGTACACCCATGCATATACATATAAATATATAAATACTTAAATACGTTCGTACCAAAAAAAAATGAAAAAGATAAAGATAAAGATAAAGAGAGTGAGAGTGAGAGAAGAAGGAGAAAATGTGAGATAAAATCTTGCCTAATGAATGGTGAATATTTTGAAAAATATCAATGTATCACCTTTTCTAATTCATATTGAATTGTTTTCTTTTTTTTCTTTCTCTTCCTTTTTTTTTCTCTTTTTTCTTTTTTTCCTTTTTTTTTCTTTTTTTCCTTTTTTTCTATTTTTTCCCCAATATACAGAATATATTTTATTTGCGTATTACTGTTAATAATCATCGATAATGACGTCTCAATAAAAAATTCGAAAATTTTTAATCGTTGGGCTATTCGAATTATTCAATTCGATTTTGATTATAATTATACTTTGTACTTGTATTTAATTTGGTTTTTAAAATTTTTATTTTAATTGTTATATCTTTGTTATTATTCTCGCGAAGAAAGTTAACGTAATTAAGATTGGAGATTAAATGATATTTTTTTTTGTATTACGATTAATAAACACGATAAACACTCGTTTTTAATTCTTTGATAAAAAAAAAAACTGTTATTAAGGGGTTACATGGGTTTGGGACTTTCAACAAAATTTTTTTTTTTATTATTTTGTTTCAATTCTACAACTCATCTAGAATATTGTATTCAATTTTTAAGTCGATAGGAGTAGTAGTTTTAATGATAGAGCCCTGGGAAGTTCCACTCTTTAATGGCTCTTATACCAGCACTCAAATCTTTAAACGCGTTTTTCTCAAAACGCTTTTTTTAAAGTCGGTTGTCAAGATTTCTC
>NW_014569863.1:130259-134618 GCF_001313835.1 Polistes canadensis
ATGAAATTTGCTACACGTCTTCGTGATACTATTGACAAGGACTTGGACTAAGGATTTTCGTTTTTTTCATAAAATCGAATTTTAAGAAACCAAAATGTGGTGCAAATTGTAGCGAAATTTGAATGTTCTTGCTAAAAACATTGCCAAAAATCCAAATTTTAATTTTTTTCTTTTTCTTTCGTCCAGTTTCTAGTTTTAAGTATTCACTAAAAGACTCTATTTTTTCAACAGAAAAACCCCCACCGTTTATAAGTCCTGCTGTCAACGCGAAAACACTTTTTTTCGGTGGGGTCACCGGAAATGACGTCGCAATGGCTAAGTTTAAAACATTTTTCAACCAAAAATTCAGAAAATGTTCTTTAAATATGTATCTCAAATACTATAAAATGTTTAAATAAGAATTCCATTTTTTATATAGAGAAAAAAATTGTTAAAAATATGCTATTTTTTCCCGGTGTAAACCCATGTAACCCCTTAATGTATTTCGTATACTACTGTTATTTGATCCCCCTCTCACTGTGTGAAAGTTCTGACACGAGTTACATTAGGTGGATAAATAAAACAAAACTGGTGTGTGTACTTATATACGCACGTAAGGAGTTATACTTTTTTAGTGTAACAAAACATTTTTTTGGGAGCCCATATGCTTTAAAACGTTCCACGTTTATTTGTGATTAATATTTTCTTTTAGATACATTTGTATAACGATAGTAATAGGCATTATACTTCGCTGAATTAGTTTTCGAAATCTAAAAAATTGGAACAAAAATTTAAATGTGTACTGATACTGGTCAAATAGCTGCAAAAGATTATAATTTAATAAGAATTATTGTAGAAAATTATTTATAAATACCTAAGATGCATTTATTTTTCAATTCTTTTAATAGAATATTAATGCACATGGTTTCTTCCCAGGGTGAATAAAAAGAAAACGATGTCTTCCAAAATCTGTCATGATTTCAGTATTGTCAGCTTCTTCGTATTGTTATTGAAAATAATGCGCTCTCTCTTCCAGTAAAATGATTGATCATCTATGCGGAGAGAATAAGTTTTCTAATGCTATGAATAAATATTTTTCAAGAGAATTGTTATTATTTGAGAAATGTTATTATTGAGAATTGTAATTGTTACTATCGTTACTTATTGTAGTAGAAAATTATATTATGTTTAGACAGATATTCATAGAGATTGCCATAAAAAATTTATATCTTTTGTTTCTTATAGTATCGGAAGATATATATATATAAACGGGTTTAAAAGGAAATATTTTATATCTGATTATTTACTTTACTGGATTTTCTTTTGTAATTCTCAAGAATTTCTAAGAAATGTGAGAAATATGAACACATTTCCGACTTTGTCAAAAAACGCTTTGCATTAAAACAATGCCGATTGTTTTAATGCAAAGCGAGGAATTACTAGCAATGACTGATTTCCGGCTTCGACAGTAACATATACGAGAAGCAAAAACGACTTTACTTACGCTAGCGTGCCACTTGACAAAGCTTCAAATTTTTTCTTACAAATTTTATAACTTTTAAGCTGAATAAAAATGCATTTCTGTTTTCTCATATCATAATAAAAATAAATTAAAATTATGTCTAGACAAAAAATAAATTTCACGTTTTTAAAATATATTTTCCCGTATATCTTAAATTAATTTTATAAGTAGATATAAAATTTTTCTTTTTCAAATATGTATTCAATTTGATACAGAAAAAAATTTTTCCGAAACAGCAAATCTGTAATTTAAAATTTTCTAAAATATATAATTTAATAGGAAAAATTATTAAATTAAAAATTTCGTCTTAAAAAGAATACGTATTCAATTTGATATACAAATAAATTTTTGTGAGGCAAAAAATTCATATCAATTAATTATACAAATTAATTTTATGTCGAGATACAAAATAATTCATTATTTTTACTCTTGACTAAATAATAATAGTTTCTGTTAAAATGAATTATTGTTTTTCTTTTATTCAAGGTTAACTACTTTTGACAAGAAATAAAAAAACGGCGGGCCATAAGCATCCAGATTCAATTAGAAATTGCCGCGTTTATACGCCGATATATATAGATTTACACACTCAATGGCCAAGACGATAAATTCTCGCTACCGAATGAAAAAATAGAAAAAGAGAAATATCCATTTCTTTTCTCACTCGCGGGTAATAAATACTCATTGCTTATTATTTTTTAAACAGAAAACGCTTCATATTTCTTACTGCACGTAGATCTATAATATTTTAAATGTTCTTTGTCCAGACTTTTCATTTGTTTTTATCAATAACCACAATACACTTTTAATAAAGTAATTTGAAAGACTTTTTTAGGAAAACATATACATTTTATATTTTCTATTACATCTTTTAAATTTATATATAAGTAAAAGATCTAAGTATCGTAATATATATTAAAAATTGTTTTAAAAAACTTTAAAGTTAACAAGATATAACGTACAAAAATTATACTATTATCTTACCAGTTTAACATATGCTTAACGACTATACTGCTAAAACTTTTTTTTTTTTTAGATAGAAATGAGTGAAACGGGGAAATTTTTTTAATGTTCTACATTAGTCTTTGGCAGGAGTAATAATAAATGTGACAAGGAATACAATAAACATTTCATGTAATATAATATATCTAATTTAAATGTAGAACAAAATAAACAGTTACATAATCTTTCTGATAATGTTTTATATAATAAAAGAACTCTATGATATTGACGTAGAAATATTTTCATAATATTCTTATAATTATTAATTACTCTCTCTCTCTCTCCAATATTACTTTAGTACGTAATAAATAATGACCAGGTCTGCTTCGACTTTTTACATTTAAGAGTTCTGATTAGGGTCTCCTAAAACATAATTCATAATTAGTCCCTACATGAATGTGGTATTATATCTCTCTATTCAGTCTCTCTAAGTGATTGACGAAAAAAAAAGAATTCCGATAATTTTGATGATAGTTTCTTTTAATACGGGAGCCTCTCGTTACAAAAATGCAATATATTCTTATAAATAAAATAATAAAACAATACTAATACAATAAGACGAGTTCAGTGTTTGACTATAAACCGCTGATTGCCTTTTTAGACCTTTTCCTCTTTATAAACCTTATATGTTTCGCTGTAAGTCTATCAATATTCGATGTTTACATTATTGAGCCGGTTTTCAACTCTACTAACATTCAATAATCTCACACTCTATGTCTCACATATACTAAAGATTCGTATTACTCGTCACCACATACATACATAAATATCATAAAAATTGTATTTTTTTTAGTAAAAATTTTAAGTAAAAAACAAAATCTTTTCACATAAAAATTGTCATACTACTCGTCTACGTATTTCATTTTTGCAAAAGTTTTATGTCGAGAACATACGTTTGTGTCCTATATATAAATATATTTTCATAATTATATGAGTTCAAAAACTAAATATTGAACTTTTTCGATAACATGCAAGAATACTGTTTCTGGATAAAGATATAGCTATATAGCTTACTTTGAATTAAAAAAGATAAAAAATTACCCAAAATTACAGACCGCTTATCTTTTTTTATTTGTATGTTGTTGCAGTAAAAGTAATTTTTTAAGCTTTTTTATTTATGTTTAAAACAAACTATTTCAATTCAATTTTATCATTTGAAAATGAATCCGCTATTACTACAAATCCCTCAAATGAATGGTCACGAAATTTAGATACATAAATTCTTACTTCGTCGTCGAGGAGTCCTTTACAGAATTGTTCGTATAATAAATTATCTGAGGGATCGGTATAATTGCAATTAAAGTATATTTTCTTTAAACTATCAGCATATTTCATTATCGTTTCTTGTTTATATTGATTTCGACACAGGAAACGCCTTCTGTGTAAGTCAGTTTCATCGGAATAAGAAAAATAACGAAGGTAATAGTTTATTATATTGTAGTATGAAAGTTTCGAGAAGTTGATAGAGGGGTTGGCTTTCTTTACATGCGTATGAACATCATTATGGATCATATAATTAAAGAATTTAACAATTTCATCATCTTGCATTCTAATTACATCTGCTATATACTCAAATTTATTTAACCACACATAAAATAGTTCTCCTTTTTCTGGATGGAATGAAGGAATCCTTAAAAGAGCTGGATTCAGATAAGAAGTTATTTCTTTAAATCGTGTTAATTGTGTTGCGTGTTATACGCAACGAGTGAGTAGGGCGAAGCGCCGGGGCATGTACGGCCCTGCGCTCGACAAAGCAGTGTCTTTATTTTTGGTTGTAGCCACGGTAGCGCTAAGATGCTTGTAAGGGCTCCTTCTTTCTTTCTTGAGTTCTCCCACCACATTTATTATGCCAATCA
>NW_014569863.1:134833-147868 GCF_001313835.1 Polistes canadensis
ACCCAGTGCGTTCTTGCGCCTGTTGTCACTCATCATTTGGGCACTCTTGGTTCATCACGCGTGATTCATCGCTCGAGATTCATCTATCTTAGAAAGCTGCGACTTGCGAGAAACTACTTCGAGGAGAATTATTTGTATTGCGCAATACTACATCATCTAAGTTCGGCCAGCGACAAGGGACAAAGGCGGTCCCGCACTTGGCCAGAATTATACTGCTTTCTTCTTCATCGTTTCAACCAGGGTTTTTATGCCGAAAGGCTTTTCCCTGATGAGCCAAATAAAGCGTACTTTTTAGTACTGACTGGGCTCAAATAAAGTCGTTATTGTGTTTTATTTTCCTATCCTCCTTCCCATTAATAAAGAATCTCGATATCACCCGTAAGGGCATTTTTCGATTCACTACAATCCACTGGAGTACCGATTAAGGCATCGGTCGCAGCAACAATCGTATAGCAAAATCTTGCATTTCATCGAGTATGAAGCAACGAAGCTTGTTTCAAATAGTTTTTTTTTCTTTGTCAAAGATTCCATTAAGAAATCTTTCGTATACAATTTTTTGTGAGTCACATGAATTACTGCACTTATTAATTATTCTCCATAACTTATCAGTATATTCTTCTATCGTTTCTTTTTCATATTGAATTCGACACAGGAAACGTTTTCTGTGTAAGTCAGTTTCATCGATAGAAGCAAAATAGTGAAGGTCCCAGTTCATTATCTCGTCGTATGAAAGTAAAGGAAAGGTGATAGAAGGGTAGGCTATCTTGACAGCAGTAGGGACATCTTTATCGATCGTTTCTCTGAAGATTTTAAGAATGTCCAACCCTTTTTTTTTAGAAGTACATACCTTATACTCAAATTTATTAAACCACTCATGAAACATACCTTCATTTCCTAGACTGTAAGTATCAATCATTAAGAAATTTTGACCATTTAATTTTGTAAACTCAATGACATTTAATACTATAAATGAAAAACCATATTGTATTTCAAACTGAGTTTTTACTATATTATCGCGGAGTCCATTAAGAAATTCTATGCTTAGTTCTTCTTCTAGGCGATCGTCATATTCACACTTATTATATATTTTTTCTAATCTTTCAGCATAATTTTCTATCGATTCTTGTTCATATTGTTTACGACACAGAAAACGTTTTCTGTGTAAATAAATTTCACCAGAAGAATCAAAATAATGAAAGTTATAGTTAATCGTCTTTTTGTATGAAAGTTCAGAAAAGTTGACATAAGGGGAGGCATTCTTGACATTCGTATGAACATCCTCATCGACCATACTACGGAAGCTCTCAACCATTCTATCTTCTGGTACACGGAAAATATTTGCTGCATACTCAAATTTATTTAACCACTCATAAAATATTCCTTCATTCCTGGGAGTGTTAGTATTAATTGTTGGATGAGCATCACATTCACAATTATTTTTTCCATTAAATTCTGCTATTTTCATGACCTTATCTACGTTTTCAGTAAATGATAAGAAAGAAAAGATTCTTATATGGGTACTACAATTTTTGTCGCGGATGCCCATAATGAATTTTTCACATATTATTTTTTCTCGCTCATCAGTATATATTTTCTGTTAGTTGTAAGCATACACTTCTATCGGCTCTTGCTCAAATTGGTTTCGAGCTAGAACTCGATTTCTGTGCATATATTTTACATCTATAGGATTAAAATAAGAAAATAATGGTTTATTATTTCATCGTATGAAAGTTCAGAGAAGTTGACAGATGGATTATTCTGCTTGATAAGTTCTTGGAAATTATTATTTATCTTTTTATTGATAATTTCAGCCATTTTATCGTTTGGTATCACGATCATATCTGTTACAAAATCAAATACGTTTAACCACGCACAAAACGTACATTCTTCCAGTTCTTCGAAAGGACGCAACATTCCAATCATTCGTTCTTGATATTCAGTTGTTTGGTTATCCTATRGTAACAAATCCTCGTTGCTCATTATTATTTGGAAAGAAAGCACTTTATATTCCTTTTTGTACAATAATGGATATTATTTTAAAAGTTATCTGTTCCGATTTTCTGTTTTGCTTTGACCAATAACCTTAATTCACTTATTTTTTAAGGACACGTATATGTTTTAAATTATTCGTTATTTTTTTACATTTATATATAAGTAAAGGATATAAGTTTTTAATGAAAATTAAAACTAATTTTAAAAACTACAAAGTTAATGAAAATAAACGTTAAAACTTATATAACTTTAAGTAATGTCTTAACAGTTTAACATATTCTTAACGACTAACTATTTAAATCTTCTTGCTTATATATATAAGTTAAGAGGGAAAAATATTCAACGCTCTACATTTGTCCTTAGTAGAAATAATAATACATTTACCAATAAGCACAACAAACACTTCCTTGAATATACCAAAATTAAATATGTAACAACTACTTTATTCTTCTAATAAAATTGTGATTTTATATAATAGGTTTTTATTGACTAGAAGTCAAAGTCAAAGCCAAAAGATTAAACAAACAAGGTAACAACTAAACGAAAAAAAAAAACTTTTTACTGAGAGATAACAGTTAGAATTTTCATATAAATATTTCATAGATTTATTATAATTCAAAATATATTGTGCTGGCAACTAAATAATTGCCAAATTGTTTAAAAAATAAAAGAGCTTATTTTTTTACTTGGAATGAACTTTATTCTATGATTTAATTTTCATTTTGTTTATTACATTTTCGATGAAAATTYCATGCTCGTAGAAATTCTGATCTTTTTCGGCCAAAAAYTGAGTTAAGTAAATATTACAGCGTCATCATCTTTAAAAGATTTACCACGAAGGAAGTTGTCCCGAAATCGAAATAAGTGGTAATCCGAAGGCGCGAGATCAGGGCTATAAGGTGGGYGTAACATCAATTTCCAACCAATATCCATCAAATTCTTCTGATTGGGCAAAGACGTGTGCGGCCTTGCATTGTCTTGGTGGAAAATGACACCTTTACGATTGACTAATTCTGGTCGCTTTTCCGTGGCCGCTGCATTCAATTTGCCGACAGAAGACCTCCAAATTAATGGTTBGGTTCCTTGGAAGCAGCTCAAAATACACCGGATCTTTCGAATCTCACCAAATTGAGAGCAGAATCTTCTTTTGTTGGATATTTGCCTCCAAAGTAGTTTGCGATGACTCATTAGGCACCACGATCGTTTTCGATTRACATTGTTGTACAAAATCCACTTTTCGTATCCAGTGATAATCCGTTTTAAAAATGGGTTAAATTCATTGTGTTTAAGCAATAAACAGCAAGCGTTRATGCGCTATTTCAGAGCTCTTTCAAATCGTGTGGAACCAAAATRTCCAGCTTTTTAACGTGCYYGACACGTTTTAAATGCTTCTCGGTAGCTGTATGTGAAACATTTAACTTTTTTGCAATCTCCCGTGTAGTTACGTGACGATCCGCTTCGATGATGATTTTGATTTTATCCTCATTAAGCTAAACTAGTCGACCTGAACGTTAATAATCTTTAAGAGAAAAATCTAAAGAACGAAATTTTACAAACCAATTTTGGCATTTCCTTTCTTTACGGTATTCATCACCATACACATCATGAAACTTTTTAGCGTCTTGCACTGCGTTCTTTTCTTTACGGAAATAATCAAGCAAAATATGGCGAAAATTTCGTTTTTGCACTCCATATTAATATTGAGGTAGCAAAAAAACATTAAGAAAACATTTACGCAATGAACCTTAATAAAGAAGAAGAAGATCATAACGATAACGGATATCATAAAAATGAGAATGAGAGACGTCTAAAACTGAAATTGGCAGTTACTTAGTTGCCAACCAAATAATTCGCTTATTTTAATTCCACCAGCACTCAAAACTAATTCTGCGAAAATATTCTTAAGTCGTTCAGAATCGTATTATTATTCTGCTTATTTGATTGACATGTCTTTAGAAAAAAGCGATATTACATAGGGACAAATCTTTCTTTCGGTAAAGAGTTAGCTCCCTACTAAAGGTTAGTAGTAATTTTCTATTTTAAAAGCAATGGATGTTACTTATCTAACATTTCTTATCAGAATAGCTAAGGTTTTGTTAAGTTGATTTTTTTTATTATTTTTNTTTTTTTTCATTTATATATAAGTAAAGGATATAAGTTTTTAATGAAAATTAAAACTAATTTTAAAAACTACAAAGTTAATGAAAATAAACGCTAAAACTTATATAACTTTAAGTAATGTCTTAACAGTTTAACATATTCTTAACGACTAACTATTTAAATCTTCTTGCTTATATATATGAGTTAAGAGGGAAAAATATTCAACGCTCTACATTTGTCCTTAGTAGAAATGATAATACATTTACCAGTAAGCACAACAAACATTTCCTTGAATATACCAAATTTAAATGTGTAACAGTTACTTTATTCTTCTAATGAAATTGTGATTTTATATAATAGGTTTTTATTGACTAGAAGTCAAAGAGAAAGCCGAAAGATTAAACAAACAAGTTAACAATTAAACGAAAAACAAAAAATTTTACTGAGAGATAAAAGTTAGAATTTTCATGAAAATATTTTATAGATTTATTATAATTCAAAATATATTGCGCTAGCAACTAAGAAATTGCAGATTTGATCAATGAAATAAAAGAATTTTTTTTTATTTGGAATAAACATTAATCTATGATGTATTTTCTATTTTGTTCGATTACCTTTTCGATGAAAATTCCACGCTCGTAGAAATTCTGATCTTTTTTAGCCAAAAACTAAGTTAAGTAAAATTTTACAGCATCATCATAATAAAAAGTTTTACCACGAAGGGAGTTGTCCAGGGATCGAAATAAGTGGTAATCCGATGGTGCAAGATCAGGGCTATATAGAGGGTGTAGCATTAATAATCAACCAATATCCATCAATTTCTTCTGAGTGGTCAAAGACGTGTGCGGCCTAGCTTTGTCCTAATGGAAAATGACACCTTTACGATTGACCAATTCTGGTCGCTTTTCCTTGACCGCTGCATTCAATTTGCCGACGGTCGACCTCCAGCTGGTTCCTTGGAAGCAGCTCAAAATACACTAAACCTTTCCAATCTAATTAAATTGAGAACACATTCTTCTTTTGTTGGATATTTGCCTTAAAGTGGTTTGCGATGACTCATTAGGCACCACGATCGTTTTCGATTGACATTGTTGTACACAATCCCCTTTTCGTCTCCAGTGAAAATTCGTTTTACAAATGAGTCGAACTCATTGTGTTTAAGCAATAAACCGCAAGCGTTGATGCGCTTTTTCAGAGCTCTTTCAAATCGTGCGGAACCAAAATACACAGCCTTTTAACGTGCCCGACACGTTTTAAGTACTTCTCGGTAGCAGTATGTGAAACATTTTACTTCTCTGCAATCTCCCGTGTAGTTACGTGACGATCCGCTTCAATGATGATTTTGATTTCATCCTCATTAAACTCAACTGGTCGACCTTAACGTTAATAATCTTTAAGAGAAAAATCTAAAGAACGGAATTTTACAAACCATTGTGTTACAAGGCATTGCCTTTCTTTATGGGATTCATCACCATACATATCACGTAACTTTTTAGCGTCTTGCACTGCGTTCTTTTCTTTACGGAAATAATCAAGCAAAATATGGCGAAAATGTTCGTTTTTGCACTCCATATTAATATTGAGGTAAAAAAAAAACATTAAGAGAACATTTACGCAATGAACTTTAATGAAGAAGAAGAAGATCATAACGATAACGGATATCATAAAAATGAAAGTGAGAGACGTCTAAAATTGAAATTGACAGTTACTTAGTTGCCAACCAAATAATTTGCTTATTTTAATTCCACAAGCATTCAAAAGTAATTCTGCGAAAATATCCTTAAGTCGTTCAGAATCGTATTATTATTCTGCTTATTTGATTGACATGTCTTTAGAAAAAAGCGATATTACATAGGGACAAATCTTTCTTTTGGTAAATAGTTATCTCCCTACTAGAGGTTAGTAATAATTTTCTATTTTAAAAGCAATGGATGTTACTTATCTAACATTTCTTATCAGAATAGCTAAGGTTTTGTTAAGTTGATTTTTTTTATTATTTTTTAGAAAGTGTCGTTACTAGTGTATGGAGTAGTTTTTCTAAATTTTCTCGGTCATTGCTGCAATTCATGGACTAATCGTTTTTATAATTATTGTAAAACTTATTATATCTTCTATTCTCCAGGATTCAACTCTAAATACTATGTATGTTTAGAGTCCTTATTTATTCAGAGTCGCTTTAGATTGCATTACTGGTCTGTTGCGGCATCTGACAAATCGCTGATAAGAGCTTTCGGACGAGATAGTTCGTTTTTCGTCGTATGTTTTGGCTTTTTCATTTCTCGATTTATCGATTGATAATTTCTTTCTCATCTGCTACCAGACATTCAATCTTCTGCAACACAGTTTCTTCGTCTTATACTCACAATTGTAATTACCGCTTTTTCTATCTTTACCACGTTGTATGGGTCATTATAGAGGAGGTCCCGTCTTAGCGTGAAAATTTTTAGCTTTAGGAAGTCAGTGCCAAAATGCAACTTCTTTTTTCAAATTAAAACCTGAAACATCTCAAATTAAAATTGGAAAATGATTTTCATCTATTGTTACCTTTGTTGTAAACTTTGTCAATGCTTCGTGTGTAAGCGATATGTTTCGAGTGAATACGTTTTTTCAAGTTAAACAGTACGAAAATAAAGACAGTCTGACAAAATCCTTGTCACAATTGGTTAATGTCAAAGATCAGAGTTTCTCTTAGACAGGTACTTTTGTATCAAAATCTCGTTGGGAAAAATGTATTACAGCAAATAGACTATACTTTGATTAAATAAACACGTTTTGAAAAAAGATTTGCAGTTTTGTATATTCACTTAAGAATCCGACATTTCATACTCGCAAACCTAATACTTCCTGGGATGTGGTCTTCGTCACAGCACGTGTCTCATATGTCTTAACATTTTTCTTCGGACATTCCTTCCCAAGCTCTTTCGTAGGGCAAATCGTGCTAGGATGATTAAATGCATCACAGTTATAGTTGCTGTTGCGATCGACGTCTTGATCGGTACTCCAATGGTTTATATCGTGAATCGAAAATGCCCTCACGTGTGAAATCGAGATTGTTTATTAACACTAGAACTACAAACCGGTCAAAATAACCGGTAGCATCATTTATTTATATCATTTCCTCTAATATTCCTATTTAATATTTTACGATAATGTCATGATTTTTATTAAATTTGTGTATAGAATAATATTATAGATTATTTTGTTCTTACGCTTCTAATTTTYAGAGATAACTATGTGTTATACCTAAATATACGAACCGGTCATTTTGATCGGTCATGAAAATATCATGAATACATGTTATGTATTCCCGGAATTTTCTAGAAACAGATAAATTTGCAATGATTTCATATGTTTGGGAATCTTTCATTCAAAATAGTCAGAACTGCTACATCCTGGGACAAAATATTACTATCGACGAGCAATTATTTTCAACTAAAGCGAGATGCAAGTTCACGCAATATATGCTGAACAAACCTGATAAGTTTGGCATAAAATTTTGGTTGGCATCTGATCTCAAGAGTAATTTTATTATAAATGGTTTCCCGTATTTGGGAAAGGATTTAACAAAGGAATCGTCAGTTCCTTTGGCTGAATTTGTTGTTCTAAAATTAATTGAACCATATACCAATTATGGAAGAAATGTAACGACAGACAATTTTTTTACTAGCCTATCACTAGCTTCAAAATTATTGGAGAAAGGTACTACTTTAGTKGGAACTSTTCGCGCAAACAAAAAAGAATTGCCAAAGCTTGCGAAACAAAAAAAAGATAGTTTACCTCGATTTTCATCTGTAATTTATAAAACAAACAATGCCACTTTGACAATATATAAAAGTAAGTTATCAAAAAAAGTTCTCTTGCTGAGTACGAAATATAATTCAGTTAGCATTGAAAAAGATAAAAAAAGTTACCTTAAACTATAAAATTTTATAACAATATTAATACGCAGTAGATGTTGCTGATCAAATGGCCAGGAAGTATACTGTGAAGTCAGGATCACGAAGGTGGCCTCTGCAAATATTCTTCAATATTCTCGACTTAGCTGCAATCAATGCATGGACTCTGTACAACGAAGTAACTGGAGAAAATATATCAAGAAAAAATTTTTTGTTTCAATTAGCAGAAGAACTTTCAGGAAAGCATGAAGACTCATCGGAACTGGAATACTTGAACAACCTCTTGAAGAGTCCTGAAAATTTGAACATACAAAAAACGTGTCAAATAGGTTTTCGCAATGAGAATAAATCCGCAAATATCTGTGCTCGTTGCCAAAAGTATGTTTGTGGCAAATGTACTTTTAAAAAACTTTTGATATGTAAAAATTGTCGTATATAAAATTAAACCTAAATACAAAGTGAATGATACTACTCTTTATGTTATGAAATTACAATAGTTGAATGAAATATATTTCATTTTCTTGAAAATTAAATTATCTTATGAATTTATAGTTTTATTTCTTGAATTCTACTATTTTGTTTACTTAAACAAAAAACCGGTCAAAATTTAGTAGTTCTAGTGTTAATAGGAAGGAGGATAGGGAAATAAAACACAAATAAACCCAATATATTTGAGCCCAGCCAGTACGAAAAAGTACGCTTTATTTGGCTCGTCAGGGAAAAGCGTTTCAGCATGAAAACTCTGGGTTGAAATGAATAAAGATTTATCCGTACAAAAGCAGAACAGTTCTGGCCACGTGAAGGACTGCCTTTGTCTTTTGTCTCTGGCCGAACTAAGATGATGTAACGTTGCGCAATACAATAACTTTCTTCGACGTAGTTCTCGCAGCTTTCCAAGTCAGAATGATAAATGTCGAATGACAAATGCCCAAATGATGAGTGACGAATGATGAAAGACGTTGAGCGCGAGAACGTGCTAGGCTTTATAGGAAAAAGCGATGCAATGCTGGACCAATTACCGAA
Organism: Polistes canadensis; assembly: GCF_001313835.1. NCBI lineage: Eukaryota > Metazoa > Arthropoda > Insecta > Hymenoptera > Vespidae > Polistes > Polistes canadensis. The sequence continues at coordinate 143,845 of NW_014569863.1, forward strand.
AAGCCCGATGATAACGCTACTGCCGATACATATGATTAGCGTAATAAATGTTGTGGGAGAGTGCGAGCTTGAAGAAAGAAGGAGCCCTTACAAAGATATTGGCGCTCCCTTGGTTACCACCAAAACAAAGAAGCTTCCTTGTCGCGCGTGTCTCACTCCATGGCAGAGCCGTACACGCCCCGGCGCTCGCCCTACTCACTCGTTGAGTAGGATACGCAATAGTTACTGTTATTACTCATCTACACAGCGCTGTAGCGAGGTACAATTGAGACCAACGGTGAGCTACACAGCAGTCAACGTGTTTATTCGTCAATAGTCATTCGAAGTTGTTCGGTTCTAAAATGTAACCAGCTTGCACCGTTCTAATGAACTTTGTTTGTCGTTACGAAAAAAATCAATTTTTATTATTTATTGTGTTTGTTATTTTATTTTTATAATTATTAATTATATTACTTGCGTAGTAATATTGATTTCATAATATTTTGATATATTAATAAAAAGGTATCTTAGAGAATTTTGTCATTCAAAAGAAATAGAACTTCATTTTGATAAGTTGAACGTTTAGTCTTTTTATTGGGACTTCTTCAGCAACTGGAAATTTTATTTTATTGTTATTTTTATATTACGAAATACATGAGACCCATAAATTATAAAATATTAGATGTTACCTTAATCTCTAAAGTTCAGCGTCTTTTTTATTCAAGCAGACATACATTTTTCTTGTTATTTATAATATTCAAAACACTATACATCTACACTTCGTTAAGTCTTAATCCGTTATATTTTAACACTCAACAAAACTGTTTCAATCTAGACTAGTGTTTGTAAGTCTAAATAGCTTCCCTGTTAAGGTGCCCTCTATTACGGTGTTCTATTCATTATAATTAAATTTTAAAATTTTGTTATAAATGTTGTTTAAATTATTTGTGCCTGTTCTAAAATTACTGTATTATTATTTGTTATGTGATACAATTCACTAATGTTTCTTTTGTACCAATTGTCTTCTATATTTAAAATAGTTGCTGCGTCGAATTTAAATTTGTGTTATTTTTTAAAGTGATGTTCAGCTAACGCGGTAGTACTAGTTTTTAGTGCATTAGAAGGTTTACAATCATTTCTATGTTGATCTAATCTTTTTTTAAGCTTTTGTTTTGTTTGTCCTACATAACACTTATCACATTCACATGGTATTTTGTACAGTAAGTTCGACTAGTCACATTTATCCACATATTCTTTTAATTTAGTGTAAATAGAATTTATTTTTACTAAATTACAAAAAACCAGTTTAATGTTTGTGTTTTTAAAACATCTACTTATCTTATTTGCTAGTAGTTTAATGTACGGGAACTTAATGAATTTTTTATTTCGTTGATTATTCGAATCTTTCACACGATTCTTTTCTATTTTAAACTCATTACATACCATGTTTATGAGACTCGTGGGATAGCTATTATTTTTTATATGAGTCTCTATTTTTCTCTTGTTTTCTGTATAAAACTTTTTACTGCTTAGTGTTAAAGCTCTAAATAGTAAACCTTATATGGTTCCAATTTTTTGACAAATGGGATGGTTCGAATAATAATTTATACATCTCCCTGAGCTCGTTGGTTTTACTTACCCATTCGTTAATAAGGAACCATCTTTATTTCTTATGAATGTTACGTCTAAGAATGTTAAGGTTCCATTATTTTCGACTTCGATGGTGAACTGGATTTTCTTACTTATGCTGTTGAAGGTCTTAAGTGCTAGTTCAATTCCATCCTTAGGTATTGCAGAAATAATATTATCTAAATACACCTTTAAGAATGGAACTGCAAAAGGTAAATTATATGGATTTAGGAAAACACACAAGCAAAGCTTAGCTATAAGACCAGTCGTAAGCTGCACTCGATCACTGTGCTACAAATTAGCCCAATTTTTACATCAGAAAATACCCTCAGCAATGACAAATAAATTTTTGTTTTCGGTTAAGAATTCTTTTTAGTTTGCAGAATTCATACAAAAAATAACACTACCAGAAGAATACAGATTAGTATCGTTAGATGTAATCTCCTTGTTCACCAACATCCCGAAAAAACTGGTAATAAAAACGATAAATGAAGACTGGGATGAACTCAATAACTTTATACCGATCCCAAAAAACATCTTACTGGAAATAATACAATTTTGTTTTGAATMAAGCTACTTCCAATTCAACGGATCTTTTTACCAACAACTCGATGGTTCTAGCATGGGAAATCCAGCAAGCCCAGTACTAGCAAACCTGGTAATGAATAACTTATTAAAAAAAATTAAAAATACTTAACCTTTTTCAGTTTCATTCTTAAAGGTGTATGTAGATGACATTATCACTGCAATACCTAAGAATGGAATTAAATTAGCACTTAAGACCTTCAACAGCATAAGTAAGAAAATCCAGTTCACCATCGAAGTGGAAGATAACGGAGCATTACCATTCTTAGATATAACAATCATAAGAAATGAGAGAGAGAGAGAGAGAGAGAGAGAGAGAGAAAAAAAAGAGAGAAGATGGAACCATATTAACGAATTGGTACGTAAAACCAACGAGCTCAGGGAGATGTATAAATTATTATTCGAACCATCCCATATGTCAAAAAATTGGAACCATATAAGGTTTACTATTTAGAGCAGGGCTCCTTAAACTATGGGTCGCAACCCCAAATGGGGTCTCGTAGCAAAATTCTACGGTCGCGAGGGATTTTAATGTCAAATATTTATATATACCATTTTATAACATCACAAGAGTTGGCGGAATACAGTGGACTTGCAGCGTCTAGACACGCGCATTTGTTGAAGTTTTTTACTTATATTTTAATTTAATACTTACCACGCAACTACTTAAATATATTCGAGCGAATTAAGACGGTCAGAATCCACTTTTATTTTTGAAACTATAATAAATACAATTTTATAATTTTTTGTGCAATTTTTAATTTTAGATTTTTGTATGTTTCAAAACGAATTCTAAAACTATATATTTTCATATGTATATGTATATTGTTACATAATAAATAAATCATCAAAAAATATTAATTTATTTTTCTTTCATATTTGTACGGGGTCGTCAAGAAACTCGCAATCATAAATGGGGTCGTGAATGACAAAAGTTTAAGAAGCCCTGATTTAGAGCTATAACACTAAGCAGTAAAAAGTTTCATACAGAAAACAAGAGAAAAATAGAGACTCATCTAAAAAATAATAACTATCCCACGAGTCTCATACACATGGTATTTAATGAGTTTAAAATTGCCAAAGATCATGTAAAGAATCCGAATCAACAAGATAAAAAATACTTTAAGTTTCCGTATATTAAACTTTTAGCCAATAAAATAAATAAATGTTTTAAAAACACGAATATCAAATTGGTTTTTTATAATCTAACAAAAATAAATTTTATTTACACCAAATTAAAAGATAAAAAGGTAAACAGAAACTCAAAAAAAGATTAAATCAGCATAGAAATGACTGTAAACCTACTAATGTAAATAAAACTTATACCACCGCGTTAGCTGAGCATCACTTTCTAACAGGACATAATTTTAAATTTGAYGCAGCAACGATTTTAGATTTTGAAGAAAATTGGTACAAAAGAAACATTAGTGAAATGTACCACGTAACAAATAATAATACAGTTAATTTTAGAATAGACACAAATAATTTAATTAGCATCTGTAACGGAAGTTTTAAATTTAATTATAATAAATACAACACCGTAATAGAGGGCACTTTAACAGTGAAGATATTTAGACTTACAAACATTAGTCTAGATTGAATCAGTTTTGTTGAGTGTTAAAATATAACGGATTAAGACTTAACGAAGTGTAGATGTATAGTGTTTTGAATATTATAAATAACAAGAAAAATGTATGTCTGCTTGAATAAAAAAGACGCTGAACTTTAGAGATTAGGGTAACATCTAATATTTTATAATTTATGGGTCTCATGTATTTCGTAATATAAAAATAACAATAAAATAAAATTTCCAGTTGCTGAAGAAATCCCA
>NW_014569863.1:149088-153651 GCF_001313835.1 Polistes canadensis
AGATCCTGTAGTTTTTTAACATTTTCGCTTCGAGCACTACTTATAGGGTTATATAATATATACTCCTACGTATATATAAGATATATATTATAGGTGTATATTAAGATATTTATATTGGTATATATAAATATTTATATTACCTATAATTTTGTAAGTCTTCATATGCAAAATGTATATTACACTTGTGTAATTTTAGAGAAACGATTATTTTATTCACCACAGTTTTTATTTAAGGACTTAGAGAAACGTATATACAGAAAGCACACGAACTGTGCATATTTCTAACGCACGCTTCAACATTTTTTATTCACTATGCATAAATCATATCACTAGAAAATGCTCAAGCGAGAGTTACAAGTACATCGTATGTCATGTTCTTTGGGTTTTTTAAAAGTCTTTTTTTGTCTCTGTTAAGTAGTTCATCTACAAATTAATCCGTTAATATTTTTTGTGGCTTGTATTTATAGTAGTACTTATGAAATATTTTCCGTAAAGAAACGGCATATTTTTCAATCGTTTCTTATTTATATTGATTTCGAGCCCTAAATCGCTTTCTGTGTAAATTCATTGCTTCGGAAGGATCGAATGTAGAAAGGTAACAGATTCATTGTATGAAAGTTTCGTTAAGTTGACAGAGGTATAAATTTTCTTGACTTCTGCAAGAGCTCATCATCGATCATTTTATTAAGGAATTCAATCATTTTTACATCTGGTACCTTAACAATATCTGCTACATACTCAAATTTATTTAACCATACATAAAATTCATCTGCATTATTAGATTGTAAATATTAATCATTTCAAGAGCTTCACTTACATAATTATTTATATATTATTATAAGAATGAAATATTTTAGTAGCCAATGTTATGGTTTCATCGTATGATAATCCAGAAATTGTTTTTAAATCCTTTTTTATATTCTCGTCGTAGATTCCGTTAACGAATTGTTTGAGTAATCTTTCCTCTACGCAATCTTCATAATTGCATTTACTAATTATTTTTCGTAAATTTTAATAAGCTATTATAAATAATAACTATATTGTTTTAGAGAACAATAAACAATATTCGTTTCTAACTATCCAACATTTACAATAAATTTAAAAATTATTCATTGTTAGGTATCAATTAAAATAATGACTAAATAGATATGAGATAAAAAGTAAAAATTTTGAATTACTGCAATAACGTACAGGATTTTTGCTGACGAATAAAAACTCAGCTATATTTCAATCTTCTAATTTTAAGTTTCAATAAGGTAGCAATATAAACAGCCATCGTACTTTATCACATCAAAAGTTCATTTACACTATAATATATATATAAGTCGCATTCTAATTTTCGAAGTATGAAGACTTACGAAGCCGAGTTATGCGTGTTTAGAAGTTGGTAAATTTGAATTATTTTGATAAATTATTTAACGAAAAATTCGATCTTGAAATGTCGGATTTTAATAATTGGATAGAAATGTTTGATCTTACAAGTCACATACTTAATATACCAGAAGATAAAAAGAGTTATTTCTTCTTAAAACTGATACATTATTCAGATTTCGTTTATATTCGTCAAATTTTAATAATATCCGTTAATATCCTCACCTAAAAACAGTTAGCATGTTGGTATAGAACCAGAAAATCCGAGGATAAAGGTCTCAGTCCTTTGTGTGCAGTTCCTGTAAACATGTCAAATTTTGAACGGACACAAAAGACTCGCGTTTATGGACGGCGTATACTGAACTCGCACAGATAAGTGAATAAATTCTTTTTTTTGTTTTAACGCTTTTCTTTGCAATAGCGAAGCTACAAAATAAGAAAAAAAAGTAACATATATTTTTCTTTCTGTTCTTAACTCAAAATGAAACAACGGCAGGCTGAGTAAGTGGCGCATGTACTTCGCCAACGAGAAATAATTTAATATTTTTAAGACGAAAACAGGGAAAATGAAATTGACGCTTTTGTTTAATATATAATATATGAATAAAATATGTAAATATTTATACATATGTTATCAATAATAATTCCTAATACATGATTTTTTATTGTTTGTTTTACCAACTCACAAACTTTGGCATTTAATATTAAATAAATAAAACAAAATATTCTTTTTCGAAAAGCCGCATTATTAGGCTTTCATTTAAATTTTTTAAAATTACGATACCTTAATTTTTTCAAAAGTCTCGCAATTTTTTGAATAAATTACTGTTTTTTTTTACTGAAAATGAGTTGCTGCATTTATTTACAAAAAAAACTGGTGTTTGAACTTATGTACGCATGTACTTATGTATTATACTTCTTTAGCGTACCGAAACGAATAAAACCACAATAACCTCAAAAATAACTTCAAAAAATTAACTTCAAAAAAAAGAACAATATCAATAAAACTCCAACTATAGCACGTGCCAATATAATACTTACTCTAAATTTGTCAATAAGCCGATAAAATGATAAAATAAAATATATATAATGATATTTAATACAATTGATAAGGGTTTATATGTATATATTAAAATTAATAACTATAATTTAATTTATTTATTTATACGTGAGGAAGAAAGGTTTAATAAAAATAAGAAATATCGCTTTATTCGTCGGTTTCTTTGTAAATTCTTCGCTGCTTGTTTAAAACGTGTCGTCGTAGTCGTCCGGTGAAAGAATGGGAAGAGTTTCTTTGCTAATGGACTCAGCAGAGCGTGCTTAGCAACGGTTTGAAGAGTGGGGAGGCGCGATAACAACATCTCGATATTTTCAATATTCTCAATATTCTTAAAATAATTGAGCCGCGTATTTCGACTATACGCTAAGAATCTACACTTCTAATCTATTTACAAATGGTACATAAATCGTTATAACTTTGAGTGCCACACGAATTCTGTAGGAAATCCTCGTCAGACCATGCTCGTTATTTTTAGTATTTAATAAATGTAAAATAAATGTAAATAATTTCAAAATAAAGACCAAATAAATATAAAATAAATAATTAGCAATAATATTAGTTTTTGCTGTGAAATTTTAATTATTTAAATTTGTACTGGTAATCACAGGCTGAGCCGATGGTTCGCAAAGTAAATTAAGAGTTGACGGAATACATAAAATTTTATTCGCAGACAATTCATGTCCAAGTGCAATCATTTATCTACGCAGCCTACAACGTTCCGCATTAGTTTGCGTTTTGTTTTCCTTATTTTCCTTATTCTTCTTCCTACGAGGACGATATTCTTTACATTTCTCTGCATTAGTTTTAGGCATCTCTTAAACTTTAACAGAAATTTGAATGTCAAAAATATCAAAATAAAAATATCAGTCAACACTAAATATAAGAGAGTGATATTAAATTATTTTATGCTTCAATGAGCATGGCGCGCTGGCAACACTAGTTCCTGCTCGACTCTTACTTCAAGAAATCGCTATTGACGGGGTACAAACCACCCGAAGCATTCATATACCTCGATAAGAATGGATACATTCAGGACAACAACAACGTCCCTATAATATACCACATTGGTAGAAAAGCGAGAATAACAACAATAGAATATAACCAATACATGGACAGCAATAATCAATCCAACTGCTGGATATACAAAATGACGCTACCCAAGAAAGATCGTAATGACCAGCATCGGCGAAATGTGAAGAAATACTGGTGGTTAAGCGATTAAACGGAGACGACGCAAATAAAAAACCAGGTAGAAAAGTGCCATAAAAAGACTCGGACAGCCGTGTCAAAAGACTTCTGAAAAAAAAATTGTAAATAGTGTATATAGATATAGAGATAAGTAAGTTAGGTTAGGTATAAGTAAATAGTACAAACGGACAGTTTTTTAGGCCTTTCTGTTCGACGAATACAAAGAAATTGACCAAAAGCGTAAACATTGACATTGTAAACGCCAAATATATATATAGTCCGGTCAATTTAGACATTTGAAGTTACAAAAATTGCCGTAAAGCTAAATTTTGGTGGAGAGCTGTAGCTTACAATTACAAATAAAGTCTGAAAAGTCCCCATCGATTCTATGTGTGCGTTAAAAGTTATTCAAGGTCAAAGGTCGAAATTTTAGGTTTTTTGGATTYTGCTTAAAAACGGTAAGTTTTATCAAAAAAAAACTTTTAACCAAAGTTGTAGATCTTAAWATTCTCTACAAAAATGGTCTTAACGATTTCTTTCCTAAGAGTTCCCATTCCTGAGATATCGCAATTCTAAAAGTCACATTATACATGATATGCACACATTTCCGCACCACCAGTRAGGTAGTGTACTTGGCGCGTTCTTTTTTAGTATGAATTAGCCCCTTACTYCTTATCACTTTTCGATGCAGGTGGAATGCGTAAAACAACAAAGTCAGCAATTTACAATTGCTTTCAATCAGTCAATACTGAGGTTGATCGTACAGACGCTACTTACATTATTGATGGAGGATACCTACTACATCACGTTGTGTGGGATCGAGAAGAAACCTTTAGCGTTACTTTTGATAAATATGTTCAGTATCTACGCACACATTATGGGCTTACAGTGACGGTAGTATTTGACGGCTACAGTGACTCGACAAAGAATATTAAAGCTGCAGA
>NW_014569863.1:155051-166321 GCF_001313835.1 Polistes canadensis
ACTTACCGTTTTTAAGCAAAATCCAAAAAACCTAAAATTTCGACCTTTGACCTTGAATAACTTTTAACGCACACATAGAATCAATAAGGGCTTTTCAAACTTTATTTGTAATGGTAAGCTACAGCTCTCCACCAAAATTTAGCTTTCCGGCAATTTTTGTAACTTGACCACTCTTTTTATGTCTAAATTGACCGGACTAATATATATATATATAAGGATCACGGATAGCCGTAAAGCATTAGGTGCATCGTAACTGTACATGACGTTGCGAGCCGAGTAACCGGCCTTTATGTCTCAAAAAATTTATTATAATTATATCTTTTGTTTATTATGAACACATATAACAATACTGTACTCTATGGCTTTGTAAAAAAAAATTAAATAAACGTTTAAATAAAAAAAAAAAAAAAAAAATAAAACACTAGTTCCTGCTCGATCATTTTAGTCAAGCAGCGCTTTTGAGTACGATTAGATCATGGATGGGTGACTGCTTCAGAAGAAAAATTTGAAATCGCTTTGCCCGCGCATCGTTAAATATCGATAACTTCGTAGCGTCGATTTCTCGGTTGCATCTAAATTCATTTTCGAAAACGCGTCAAAACAAGTATAACTTCAAATAATTTAATTTTTTGAAGACTCTACACGTATTTTTCTCCTTGAGGAAAACGGTTTTCACGTGAAATTGATATAGTGACATGCCTTGTATTCAGTCAAACTTGACTACCGGACTACAAGTTTCAAAATAGTCCATACCTTGCTTTGAATTTGTTGACACTACCATTTAAATCCTTATTTAATTTATAGATCCAGCGACTCTCTATTGGTTTAATTCCTTTTTGGGGACTAACTATCGTCCAGGTATTATTAGTATATAGGGACTTAATCTCATCGTCTATAGCTTTTCGCTATTGGGCTGCATATGGACCCGTGACTGCATCCTGGTAGCTTTGAGGATCGTCTGTCACAGCAAGTAGAACTGCAGCACAATTTGCATATCTAAATGGCATTTTAAGCTGGCTCCTATCCCTCAAAACTCTCTCATTGTTTTCAGGTGGATCTGGTTCTCAATCATGATCCTCATCTTTGGGATTGGATGATTCACTCGAATGTTCGCAGAGGACATTTTCATTTTATAAAAACTCTTCATCTTGTAAGTCTTCTTGTTAATGTTATTCAGGTTCAGTCATCCAAGTTTCCTGATCGAATTGGATATGTTTTAGATAACTTTCTTGCTCGTCTTTAGGTAGAACATCGAAAAAATTAGCCTTCTCGTTGAAGGTCACGTCTCGATTTATCTTCCCTTTATCATAGATACAAGTCTCACAAAATAAGTCAGCATCTTTCTTTGTAGCATCGCTTACGGACTTGAATATTGCTTCACATATTGAATATTTTGATAGCTAAGTTTATTATTCCATGATTGGAGACTATTCGTATTGGCAAGATTGGCTTCTATTTATTTCTCTTTGTACATAAGAGTTTTTAATTGCATCTCCTATGATCTGTGTTTTTGTACTCACACTGCAACTGTGGTAGCATTCTTCTTAAACTCGCAACCTTGGGAGGTTACAAACAACATTAGGCCTTTACTCAGTGCTGCCCCTTCTGAAAACAAATTACAACGTAAGTCAGGTACGAAGAGAACTTGGGATAAGTGGCAATCTATTTATTTAACTCCATTGTAAGCTGAGATATTATTATCCTCTCTACCAATAGCTTTTATAGATTCATTCTTTTTGCCAATATGTGTAGGTTTGTCAAAATACTTTAAGTTAATAAGATACTGCTCTTGATTACTCATATGATCAGTGGCTCCAGAGTCTAGATACCAGATTGCTTCATCACTACAGTTTTGATCAAGACAAAGCGTTCCTTTTGCTACTAAAGCTTGGCCTTTGGGCTTGTTATCGTTTTCTTACTGTGGATTTTTTTTTGCTCTTCAACCACATGCCCAGTGCCCAGACTGCTTACACTTATGACAAACATCAGTTTCACTTTTATTTGCAGTATTTTTCTCTTTTGATGAATTAAAATTCATTTTCCCCTTTTTATAATTGTTGTTCTTCTTGAATTTTACGTCTCAGTTACTACTTCTTGAGATAAACATTTTCTTTCATCTGCCAGTAGTCTTTGTATTAAGTTTTCCTGCTTGCGTTCAGTTTCTGCTGTCGACTGCCATGCAATGATGAAATGGTTATACGATGTAGATAGAGTCATGAGAATTTTATTCATAATTATTGAATCTGAGACCTTTTCACCTAATGTTTCCAATCTAAATGCAATATATTTCAATTTAGCAATGTGCAAAGCAACATCATCGCTGGAATCCTTGGAAATTTGATATTACTTCTGTTTCAGCATGTAAATTCCTGTCTCAGACTTCTTTTTATATAGACTTGTCAATGCATTCCAAATAACTTTCGAGCTCGTATGATTCATTATAAAAATCAACTTTGAATCTGTAACAGACGTGGCTATAAGCTTCTGAGCAACATTATCTAGTTTGATGCACTCGGCAACCGCCTTGGTTTCAGCCGCAGTAGCACTAATTGCAGGCAAATCGGGCTTTTTGATAGTGTCAGTCACAACTTCCATGGCTTCCTTGTCTTCCAATAAAACTGATATCTGAAACTTCCATAGTGCCCAATTTTCTGCGCCTTTTAGTCTGAAAATCCTTGTCGACTCTGATTCCATTTTTCTTAATTATAGTTTCTTCTACGTGGCACAAAACGGCTGAAACTTAATCTCAAAAAAGAATGCACTTGCTCAAGCAGAATTTTGGCGTTGAGAAAAGAATTTTGCCAAAAAAAATGTTTCAATGCGTAGCGTGGACCATAACCTGTTATAATTCTTCGTTTAAAGAGTACTTGCAATATCGATTTAACAGTATTTATTGGATTACAAAATACAATTCAGCCTAGGACGCAAAGTCCCTTTTGTTATATTGTGAGAGAAAGCACGGGAGGTCTTCTTTCCTTATGATAAAGCGCTAGTGACGCAGTCGGTAAAAAGAATGATCCAAACTCAAAATTACATAATGCGTAGAACATCAATTCTTTTAGCATATAATAATTATACATGAAATTCTATAAATCTATTCATGAGATTATTGATAACACTCCCACTTTCCATGTAAACGGTTGCTTCAACATAAATAGTTTTATGCCTTACTTAGTGATTTTGACTAATTCCAAGCAAATTTCTAATATAAAAAAATTGTTCTTTAAAGAAAGATTTTGTCAGTATGTCCGCCTGTTGGTCTTTTGAAAAAATATACTCTAAATCAAATACGTTTTCTTTTATTTTTTCTGAAACGAATGATGCCTTACATCTATATGTTTCGTTCTTTTATTAAACTTGACATTCTTGAGAATCTTAATTGCACTCATATTATCAATAGAAAGTTTTGGCTTTACAGTATTGATACTAGTAAGTTTAAAAAGTAGTCGCTTTAACCAAATTAGTTGCTTAATTGTTTCCGCGGCTGAAATAAGCTCGGATTCTATTGTAGATAGGGCTACGACCTTTTGTTTTTGCGAACACTACGAACTTATACTTTCTCCTAATTTAACACTAAACCTACTGACATTTTATGTATAGCTATTCCTACCATGAGCGGTCAAATGACCGCTTTAAATAAATATATGTATCTTAATATTGAAAAAGATTTTTGCCAATTGAATATTAAACAAAATATTTTTGTGGTTCTACAAAGACACCTGCTTCCCGCTCTTTTATTTAGAATTTTTTATTTCTGCAGTTTTTGCACATTTTTTATCTATTACAGAATTATGTATTGCACATTGTCCACATATGTTTTTTTTTTACATTTTATATAAATTTTGTTAGTCTTATTAACTTCACAATATCTTATATAACAAAATTTTTGTCCAGAAGAATCTGTAGCTGTATTTATTATTGTGTTTGTTGAACATTCTTTGCTTAGATGTCTCTCCTCCTGATAGTCAGTCCCTAGTTCTTCTACTAATGGGAATAAAAATTCTTGCTTTGATATTTCTTCACCCGTCGTTACTTTATATAAAATCCAAACATTTATTTTGGTTAAATCTAAGATATTGAAAAATATTTGTAAAGACCATGTATGACATTTATATTTCGCACTATATTTTCTGGCAATTTGATCGGTTACATCTACATCGAATTTTGTTAAACTTTCCAAACAAAATATAAATTTCTTTCGTTTTTGTCCTCTTCGTATATTCAAAAAATTCTTTTCGTCTGAATCACTGTCAAATAAGTCACAATTATTTTATAATATATCATTATCAATATCGAAAAATTCTTGGTCATCTTTCGAACAAACATCATCGATATTATTTATTTTGTCTAATAAATTGATATTCCTTAAATGTCTTAATATTTAAGGGAATAAATATAAAAATAATAAAGTAAAAACTAAAATTTAAAATTATTAATCAAACAGGGCAAAAACATTGAGACAAGAAATAAAAATAAAATAATTGTAAATTATACCACACCATATATTGTTAGCGATGTTGACTTTGTCAAAAATATCACTTATACCACGTAATAATTTCTATTATACACTGTAAAATTTTGATGTCTATTGTTCAATCGCAAGACCGAACTGTCGTGCAAAGACTGCTATGCATTTGTGTTCCGTCATTTATTGGAACACCTAAAGTATTTATCACTACAGAAAATTCTGATCGTATTCACAAAAAGAAAGATATAAGAAAAAAGGTTTGTACATAAAGTAAAGAATATTGTTTTAGGAGCACAGTGTTTCACTCCGTCGAAAAAAATAAGAAGATTATTGATAGCTACTAGCTATCGCGCTCAGTATCCTATTCGCGATTCCTAGAATTTGGAGAATCGTATTTTTGTCAGGTACTCTTACTCCCATTTGTTCTAATCGCTCGATTGTCCACATTGTAGATCCACAATTACATTGGTGACTCGTAAAACAATTTCAGGAATGCGCTTTTCGAAGAATATAGTCTTAAATAACATGAATTTTTCTAATGATCAAATAACCGCTCATGGTAGACAAGACATGCTATGGATTTTTTTCCAAACAGCAAAAAATAAAAAAAGTTTTAAATATTAAAAAATGGGTTGTATGTATATTTAAGTAAAAGTCAAAAAGCTACATGGTGATACAGTAATGTTGTATACGAAAAATTCTAAACGAAAGTTCCAAAACAGTCATTTGACCGCGCGTGGTAGATTTAGTGTTAAATATGTATCCTGATATTAATTTTCTAGTATCAATATCACCGGCGTAGTCAGCGTCGCTAAATGCTATAAAGTTTTAACTTATATTGGATTAAAAAATAGCCCATAATTAAACGTCCCTTTTAAATATTTTATGATACGTTTTACAGTATTCCAATGAATTTTGTCCGGCGATTCTAAATATTGACCTATTGAGTTGAATACAAAAGCGATATCTGGCCTTGTCCTCACAGCCAATTACATCAACAAACCGACTGCTTCTCGATATGGGGCTCTTGTTATTACGGCATCCTGCTTACCATGCAAAGCTATACTATGCTCTTAATGTTTTTCCATGGAAACAGATACAGAGTTCGCTTTTGTTATATGGAATCTTTCCAAAACTGTCTTAGCGTAAGTAGATTGATGCAAGAATATCGATTCAACTGCCTTGTTGTGTATCTGCAAGCCTAAAAATAAGTTAAGATCTCTAGTGGTTATTTGGAATTCTTCTTTGAGCCGAAAAATCAACTCGTTTGCCAGCGAGTTATTCGACGATGCTATCAGTCCATCATCTACTAAGCTAAGATCAAACTCTTATTCTTGTTCATGAAAACGCAAGGATCAAACCTTGTGGCTTCTAGATTAAATCGTATCAAAAAGATTGTGAAGTGCTCATCCCAGCACTTAGAGGTATGCTTTAGGCCATACAAGCTTCTATTTAAGTGACAGTTAAGTTGTCGGTTCCGTTCTGGTAACCTTTAGGTTGAAACAAAAATTATTTCTTTTAGTTTTTCATTAAGGGGAAATACGTGTAAAACGATGATTTCATTGTGATTTTCATGAATTTTTTTAACGTATTAAAAAATTTATGTTATTTATTAATATTATAAGGTTATTTTACACATATATTTGAAAAAATATTCCGAAATTTTTAAAGTTTTATCTCGAAAACTAGCAAAAGTATCAGCTGTCACGCATCGTAGGTTGCCATCCGACTGAGCAGTTTATAAAAGTCGCAATTTTTATTAGAACTTAGACACACAGAGAATTTTCTTTTTTATAAGTGTCTGTTCTATGTGAACCATACTTTTCGCAACAAAATTGAATACAAGAATTTTCAAATGGGTGTGAACATAAAACATGATTTTTTGCCATTTCTCCGTACTATATTTTACGATAAATTTTGGTTGAAAATTTTTTAAGCTAGAGTGTACACAATTCCCAAAAATATTTATATGAAATTTCAGTATGTTATTTTTAAAGATATAGACTATCAAAATATGAAAAAAATGGATTTTTTTAAAATTTCACATTAGGTGTGCCCCTTAAGAATTGTGAGATGTAGGAGATTTATTTCTAATGAAATAAAAGTTCCCACTTGTTGATGAACGAATGTGAAACGATTATTTACTATTAATTATAACTACAGATTAATGTCTCGCTTTTCTCCTCTTCCCGCAATCTCACAATATTACTCGATACTATAATGTAAACTACTTGCTATACTCTCTCTTTAAAATACTCTCGAATACAAGCTAGCTTCTTGCAATGTTATCTCAATACTCAATATATTTTCACTGTTCTCTCAACTCTTGTTGCATTTTCCTTGATCTCTTAATATTCCAAAATTCACTCCCTGATACATAATTTTCTCTATTTCTGGCACACACACTGAGGCCAGCCATCCATACACACACAATCATACACACTAATCAACGATACTAAATTGAACAAAAGATGAAAAAACAGTTTTATTAAAAAACCTATCTGTTCGGCGATTTTAAGCTGATGGAATTGATTCGTATTGCGCGCTGTATAGGTTAGGTGGCGTCGGCGTTAGTGAAGTTGCAAGGGCGCGCAAGGGCGGTCAAAATGCACGCGCGTCACTTACATTCTGGCTAGATCAGAAGATGGTTCGTTTTCCTAATAAGAGAGTTACGCCATATTAGAATTTTTCTGGTCATTTTCGCTTGCGTGTGCGAGTTTTGGTGAACGATGCGTAGAGTATTAGGAGCGAGAGGCTGGGGTGAGGTGTGTGGGTTAGTGCCTATTACCAAAAGAGTTGTAGCCGGGCAGCTACAACGGAAGATTTGTAACGTGCTGACGGGTACCAATGAGGGAAGGGTTGTAGCCAAGAAGGCTATCATTAAGTAGTTGTAGTGCGACTTGCGATAGAGAAAAGCGTGTGTCTGTAGAGCAGATAATAGGTCGAATTCGCGTGCGTCCGGTTACATGTTTGCACCGGAGACTTAAGGTAAGAGAGCTCTCTAGCGTGCGACAAAAGATACCTCGTGACGTAATTGCGTTACTTTATTCTTTTTTTTAATCTATCCTCTTATCATTATTTGTCTATACCATATTTCTTCTTAAATAAAGCGTTCACCTACCCCTGCTTTTCTCTCAATTTCGTGAGAGTTTTTATGCCGAGGCAAGCTTCTCTGTACCGCGTAAAATTGTGTTGACTTATTTATCTGTCCTTCCCTATCTCACTCATTCCCGTGTTAAAGTCATTGTCAAACTCACGCTACTATCCTTTGATCATTTTCGGTCATATTTATGCTGAAAACATTATCCTAATATGTTATTAGCAATATCTTACACTATAAAAAAAGGCACACATTCGGTGCGTCGATCTATCTCTATTCCTATCTCTCACTATCTATTAGCACCTACCTATAAATAAATTTCCTTAATTGTTAAGATCCAAAAACAAATCTTTGATCATTTTCGATATCTTACAGGAATACTGCTTCAGAATAATGATACAGCTTTTTTGTTTATCTCATTTCCTTTTAACATTAGCTAGTGTAATGTTATAAGTGGAATTTCGTTGTTTATAATCGATAAAAAAACTAGACTGGATTAGAATACTTCTTATTCTTGTCGAAGATGTCACATACAATAATGTGATACTATTTAATTAATTAAATATCTTCGCGAATTATACAAGACATAATATTACATTAATTTGCGGTTCGCCTATTGTTGCTTATTTGTGTATTCTTTAAGGTCTTGTAGTTAATTTAAGATTTTTTCTTTACATTAAGAAAAATTTATTTCTTTAGCAACTGCAATTGCCTCTACTACTGTCTCACAGAATGATAAGCCATGAATTTTATTAAAATGATTTTTTATATAATCATCGCAGATTCCCCTGATGAATTGTTAGCATTATCTTTGATCTATGCGTTCTTTATAATTGTACTGATTATAAATTTTGTGTAAAAAATCAGCATAGTTCTCTAAGGTTTCTTATTCATATTGATTTCGACACAGGAAACGTTATCTGTGTAAATCAGTTTCATTGTGAGAAGAAAAATAACAAAGGAAATGGTTTATTATCTCTTCGAATGAAAGTGCAGAAAAGTTGACAGAAGAAAATTTTTCCTTGACACTCGTATAGACATCATTATCTACAATTTTGCCGAAGAATTCAATCATTCTATCATCTGATACTTCGAAAATATTTGCTACATACTCAAATTCATTTAACCCTGTATAAAAAAACTCTGCGATCTTCAATTAAAAAATATTCATCATTGAAAGATCTTGACTTTGATAATAAATTATTTGTTTATCTTCTTGTAATGAATCCTCGCTGCTCATTATTTTCATAACAGAGAACGCTTTGTATTACTTATTGCCCGTCAACAAATAAACTTGAAAATTCTTTGTTCAGACTATTTTTTCGCTTTTACCACTAGTCTCAGTACACTTTTCATGAAGGAATTCAGAGAATTTTTTCTTTAAGTACTCGTATATGATTTGTACTTTCAATTATATCTTTTACATATATCTATAGGCAAAATATATAAGTATTCTATTAAATATTACACTGTAGAAACACATTTCAATATAATAAGAATAAACGTACGAGAAGCAGAGACGATACTACTTACGTTAAAGTGCCACTTGCCAAAAGTTCAATTTTTTCGTACAATTTTTATGACTTTGAAGCTGAATAAAAATGCATTTCTGTTTTCTTATAAGATAATAACAATGATTTAAAATTATGTCTAGACAATAAATAAAATCCACGTTTTTAGAATATTTTTTCCTGTATATTTGGAATTAATTTTATGTGTAGATATAAAATTCTTCTTTTTTAAATATGTATTTAATTTGATACACAAATCAATATTTACGAGACAACAAATCTTTAATTTAAAATTTCCTAAAATACATAATTTGTTGACTAAATAATAATAATTTCTGGTAAAATGAATTATTGTTTTTCTTTTGATCAATGTTCACTATTTTTGACAATAAATAAAAAAAGAGCGTGCCATAAGTATCAAGATTCGATTTAAAAATGTCGCGCTTATACGCCGATATATATATAGATATACAGAACACTCAACACTCGATGGCCAAGACGATAAATTCACGCTACCGAGTGAAAAAATAGAAAGAAAGAAATATTCATTTCTTTTCTCACTCGCGGGTAATAAATACTCGTTGCTCATTATTTTTTAAACAGAAAACGCTTCATATTTCTTACTGCACGTAAATCTATAATATTTTAAATGTTCTTTGTCCAGACTTTTCATTCGTTTTTATCAATAACCACAATACACTTTTAATAAAGTAACTTGAAAGACTTTTTTAGGAAAACATATACATTTTATATTTTCTATTACATCTTTTAAATTTATATATAAGTAAAAGATCTAAGTATCGTAATATATATTACAAATTGTTTTAGAAAACTTTAAAGTTAACAAGATGTAACGTACAAAAATTACACTTTTATCTTAACAGTTTAACATATGCTTAACGACTACACTACTAAAACTTTTCTTTTTTAAATAGAAATGTGTTAAAAGGGAAATTTTTTCAATGTTCTACATTAGTCTTTGGTAGGGGTAATAATAAATGTGACAAAGAATACAATAAACATTTCATGTAATATAATATATCTAATTTAAATGTGGAACAAAATAAACAGTTATATAATAAAAGAACTCTATGATATTGACGTAGAAATGTTTTCATAATATTCTTATAATTATTAATTACTCTCTATCTCCAATATTACTTTAGTACGAATTAAATAATGACCAGGTCTGCTTCGACTTTTTACATTTAAAAGTTCTGATTAGGGTCTCCTAAAACATAATTCATAATTAGTCCCTACATGAATGTGGTATTATATCTCTCTATTCAGTCTCTCTAAGTGATTGACGAAAAAAAAAGAATTCCGATAATTTTGATGATAGTTTCTTTTAATACGGGAGCCTCTCGTTACAAAAATGCAATATATTCTTATAAATAAAATAATAAAACAATACTAATACAATAAGACGAGTTCAGTGTTTGACTATAAACCGCTGATTGCCTTTTTAGACCTTTTCCTCTTTATAAACCTTATATGTTTCGCTGTAAGTCTATCAATATTCGATGTTTACATTATTGAGCCGGTTTTCAACTCTACTAACATTCAATAATCTCACACTCTATGTCTCACATATACTAAAGATTCGTATTACTCGTCACCACATACATACATAAATATCATAAAAATTGTATTTTTTTTAGTAAAAATTTTAAGTAAAAAACAAAATCTTTTCACATAAAAGTTATCACTTTTCGTCTATATATTTCATTTTTAGAAAAATTTAACGTCAAGAACATATTTTTATGTCCTGTATATAAATATATTTTCATAGTTATTTGAATTCAAAAACTAAATCTTGAACTTTTTAGATAATGTATAAGAATACTGTTTCAGGAGAAATTCATAGCTTTTAGGCTTATTTTAAATTATAGAAGACAAGAAATTACCCAGAATTACAGACCGCTTATCTTTTTTTATTTGTTTATTTTTGTAGTACCAGTAATTCTTTAAGCTTTTTTCTTCATGATTAAAACAAATTATTTCAATTGAATTTATTTCTTTGAAAATGAAACTGCCATTGCTACAGATACGTCGAGTGATAGGTTACGARATTTAGATAAATAAATTCTYACATCATCGTCGAGGAGACCTTTACGGAAGCGTTCGTATAATCTTTTGTCTGAGGGATCGGTATTATTGCACATACAGTATATTTTCTGTAAATTATCAG
>NW_014569864.1:0-1333 GCF_001313835.1 Polistes canadensis
GGTGGGTGGGTGGGTTTGGATAGGTGCGTACTTGGTCTCGCCTTCGTTGAGAAATTGGAATTCTACGTTGCGGCCTGGATTACGAGCTTTAGACGTTACTGTTAACAAGCTTCCAACGATAAGTGGAAAACGAGAGAAAGAGGAATGAATAGTAGTCGTTTGATGGTGGTAATGGTGATAGTAATGGTGTTGGTTGTCTTTCGTAATAGTCCCAAGTAGATTGTTGTTCTATCGTTACCAACAAATATGAAATGAATAAATCAGAAATCAAATGAAATGAAAAATACAAAAATGTAAAAAAGAGATGGGGAGTTGTTGGTGAAAGAATGGGGGGAAAAAATGGGGGGAATAAAGAGAAATAAAGAAAAAATAAAAGAAAATAAAAGTAGAAGTATTATTTTAAAGTCAGGAATAAAAAAAAAAAGAAAGAGATAGATATAGTAAAAGTTAGTCTCAATTAAAAAAGTCTATCTATTCGTTGGAATTGAAAAAGAATGTAAGAAGAACAAAGGAATAAAAAAAGGGGAGATAAAAGAGGTTTACAAGAGAAGAGATAAGGATATAGAAGAAAAAAAAAAAATCAAATAAAGAAAGAAGGAAGAGAGATGAATAAAATCGCGAATTGATACGACGACAACGTTTGATAAGAAGAAAATAGAAAAGAAATAAAAAAGATAAGTCAAGAATCGTTGAAGTGAAGGTGAAAGAGTGGTAAAAGTAGGAATAGGAGAAAGTTATGATGGTGGTGGTGGTTATGATGGTGTAAGTAAAGAAATGGGAAGTAAGTGAAATTCTTTTTATACGAATTCCAATATTCCGTTTCTTCTTTGTGACGTTTCTCTCTCGTCTTCATGCGTATTCATTCATTCATTCTTCCTTTCTCGATCAGAAAAGAGAAGGAACGATCATTTCCTTTTCTTTCCTTTCCTTTCCTTTCCTTTCCTTCCTTCCTTTCTTTATTTTCTTTTGAAATGAAGAGAAGGTAAACGTAAGAGGAAGGAAACAAAAAAAAAAAAAAAAAATGGAATCAAACGTTGGTAGATGAATGACAATTTTTTCTTTCGAAACTTTTCGATGCTTTTCCGAAGCATTTCGATTATTTTCTTCTTTTAATTAAGAAAATGTCGTTCTACTTAAATCGACGCCTAATCGAAACTTCTTCAATGTGTTAAACATCAGTTTTTAGGTATTTCTTTTATTTTTATTTTTGTAATATTTGTTTTAGATATGAAAAAGATGATTTTGTTAAAGTTGAATGATTGCTTTTCACGTTAAATTGTATTTTTCTATTCTCTTCTTTTTCATATATTTATTTATTTATTTATTTTATTTA
>NW_014569864.1:2701-3250 GCF_001313835.1 Polistes canadensis
ATCTCATTTTGTTATTAATTTAAAACTAACTAATGAGCAATGTGAAGTCATCGATTTCTAAGGATTAATACAAAGGGAAGAATTTATTCGAATTATTTGAAATAAGTCAAAGAAGAATAAAGGGAACACATACAATTATGTCAATCAGTCATATATTTTGTCATATATAAATTCAAATTTCATGTGTGTCTTACCTCTTGTTAATAATACATTCATTGAACGTAATTTTTAATTGTATTTTCAACGAGTATAAGTGTGCATTAAATGTTAAAGGATAGTTGCATTAAAAAAATCTATACGTGATCCTAATTTCATTATGTTATTAATTTAAAACGAACTAATGAGCGATGTGACGTCATCGATTTCTCAGGATCAATACAAAGGGAAGAATTTATTTGAATTATTTGAAATAAATCAAAGAAGAATAAAGGGAATACAATTATGTCAATCAGTCATATATTTAGTCATATATGAATTAAAATAATAAAGTATAATAATTTCATTGTGATGTTGTGTGTTACTTCTTTTTATAATGCATTCATTGAACGT
>NW_014569864.1:4575-5942 GCF_001313835.1 Polistes canadensis
ATTTTTAATTGTATTTTCAACGAGTGTAAGTGTGCATTAAATGTTGAAGGATGGTTGCATTTAAAAAAATCTATTTCGTGATCTTTGCTATTCGTGTGTATCCTGTTGAAAGTTTTGAAGGTTTAGAACGGGTTACGGATTTTCAGGAAAGTTCTATTATATCCAAAGAACACGTGGTTTAGATATGACAGATAGTAGTAGTAGTAGTAGTAATAGTAGTAGTAGTAGTAAAGTAAAGTAGTAGTAGTAACAGAAGCGAGTGTCAGACACGTTCAAATATACATATCTCTGTCAGGTATCGATCCAACGAGATTGGATAGCTACTGCATCTAACTATTCGTCTATTTTAATAAAATTCAAAGACGAGTTTTACCCCCTTTTTCTTTTTTTTTCCTTCTTCTTCTTCTTCTTTTTCACGAAACCCCTCGTCTTATGCTAAGAAAGGAAAAATGAAAAATAATAAATCTAAGAATTTTCTTTCAAAATTAAACAAAATGCATACACACCACCCACCCACCCACAAAAGAAAATATAATGAAATGAATAAATTACTTTTTGACAACTGAGTTTTTTTGAGGCTTTTAAATAATAACGATCAAACTAACGAAGTTTAGATGTATTGTGTTTTGGAATATTATAAAAAGAAATGTATGTCGAAATAAATAAAAAAGACGCTGAGCTTTAATGATTAAGTTGCTGAATAAGTCCCAATAAAGGGACGAAACGTCCAACTCAATTAAATAAAGTTCTACTTCTTTTCATGTCCAAGTTCCCTATGAAACTTTAAAAGTAATTTTTTTTTTTAAATCGTACGTATCTTCGTTTATCGAAAATCGTTCGATTCTTTTTTAACAATCCTACATACAATATTTTCTTTTTTATTTTTGTTCGTTCGTTCATTCGTTCGTTTGTATTTTCATTAGTAGTTTTAAATGATGAAACAAAATTTCATTTGAAAATAACAAATTCTTGATTTAATCTCTTAGAACATTTTCATCATCGGTGTTTCCAATGTTGAAAGAGAAAGAGATAGAGAATAACTTCGTACTTGCAAAAGCATTCTTTTCATTTGCGTATACGCTTAATTAAAATCATCGAATTGTTTCAATGCGTTTCTCGATTTTACCGAACCATTGAACCAAACCTTGATCTGAGGGTGATCGATAGCCAACGTATAATTGCGTGAAGGTTTAACATTCTCTAATTTCTCTTTGTTAAATCTTTGTATATACATATACATATATATATATATATATATATATATATAATAGATAGATAATACGTTCATTCGAATATAATATAATATAATAGACATAACTAGATTCAAATTCTCTTAGAATTACGAGCTCATAACACTAAACCGATAT
>NW_014569864.1:6127-8301 GCF_001313835.1 Polistes canadensis
ACACTAAACCGATATTGTTCATACGATCATTAAAAGAAACCTTATTATAATATTTATGATAAAGAAAAAAGAAAATACAAAATTCAGAGATGATTTCATTTTTATAATCGAATTAATATAATAATATTATTAATATGATTTTATTTAATCGTAATCAAATGTATTTATTAAAATAAATCGTATACGATTAATTATTTCTTTCATCCAAAAAATAAAATTATTAATAAATATGGAAAAAAACAATTCTACACAGTATAAAGAATTAGAATTTTATTTTGATCAATTGATTGAAAATTATAATTTTATACTATCCAATTTCTCTACTAAACATATTTATAAATCGTATTATTTTCCATTGAAATAATTCACAGTTTTCAATTATAAACGTGATCGAAATTATTACACACGTCAAAAAATAGAATTTAATCAAAATCAAGATCGGTGTAGAAAAACTTTATTTTTATTTTTATTATTATTTAATTTTATTTTAAAACTTTATTATTATTTATTATCAACACTTAAAAAATAAAATTTAATCAAAATCAAAATCGGTATAGAAAAACTTTCTGATTAAAAACCATCTCTACAATAACACATTTGTTTAAAACAAATAAATCAAATAAATAATAGTCTTGAGAATCATTGAAGAAGAGGATTGATGCAATAAAAACTAGCATCATTCTTTCGAACGACGTTTCTACTACCACTACTACTACATTTCTACTCTTTGACCGAAAGTGTTAGAAAAAGATAGATAGATAAATAGATAGATAAATAGAAAAAGAAAGATAGTAAAGTAACACAAGTTAAACGAGAAACGAGTAGATGGACTTTCGCGGCTAGTTTGAGATGGTGTACACCCTTTCTACCGAATAGTTGCACTTTAGTCGCGAGTACGATAGGATGAAGGGTGAAGAAGGGTGAAGGGGAGGGTTTGGGGGGGGGTAGAAAGCTCGTTGTGGAAATACGTGTCCTTAGCGAAGCTTAACCAAAGAGGATCGATTCGTGGTGCACACGTAAGGATGACGACCAATTCCACCCCCCATCCCAATCCCCAACCTCCCTTCTTTCTGTTTCTCTCTTTCACTCTATGGTTTCTATATCTATCTCTGTCTTTCTCAACACCAAAATCCGTCGATCGATTTACTAGAGGAGAACAGACTTATCCAGACAGGAACGTTGAGATGTCCTGGAATAGCTGTTACGTCTACATTCATACATGCGTGTGCATCTCTCTCTCTCTATCTATCTATAAGTGTGTGTGTGTGTATGTGTATAGGTGATGCGCACGTATAACGTGAGATCCGACAGTTGCAATTTCGCCGTGGCTCGTCACATCCAACCTACCCAATCGTTTTCTCTTTTTTACTCTTTTAGTCCTTCCGTTTATCTCCATCTCTATCTATTCCTTTAGTTTTTTTTTTTTCCCCCCCCCCCCACCTCAGTGGTTCTATCTATCTCTATCTATCTTTTCTACTTGCAGTACTAGTTCCTCTTCTACTCGGGACCGACAGACGTGGAGGTATCTACCGGAAATTAGAGATTGCGTAATTCAACGAGACTATCCTGGATTACGTGTTCGAAAAATCGACGTCGATTTACGAGGGACACGCACGTAAAGTTTCGTGTGTTCGTGTAAAGGGGCTCGTTTTCTCTCTCTCTCATTCTCTCTTTATCTAGTTTTATCTTTTTTTTTTTTTTTTTTTTTTTTTTTATTTCTATCTCTCTCTGACTTTCATTACTCGTAGCTCGATAGAAAAGATAGCCAGAGTTTCTAGTTTTAGACTCTTCCCATCCCGTGTCAGGATGGAAATGGAATTTAAAAGCTTACCTCGTTCGAAAAGTCAGCCACTTTCGAGTCTCACGTACAATATCCTCTTTAGAAATAGTATTGTAGATAGGTAGTACTACTACTATTATTACTATTGGTCGTTTAGTAATTTCATTTCGTTCGAGTACTCGAAGCAAATTATTCATTATTTTTTTTTAACGAGTTTCAAGACTTTTTTTTCTATCCTCTTTATATAATTTTTTGTCTTATTTTATTACCATTGTCAATTTTTTATTTAATCCTTTTGTAATGCTATGGACGCATATATGCGTTTGGTAAAAGTTTACAATGTTAATGTAAAATAATGTAATACAAAAAAATTATAAATAAATAATAATAATAA